>NW_027112448.1:527227-549525 GCF_000696795.3 Halyomorpha halys | reverse complement strand
TTGGAGTAGGCCGTAATGAATACTACCTTGGTGCTGCTAGGGTTAATATACTGTATTTATACTTGAACCAACTTCCATACATGACATTCTCATATAAAGCATAAGCATAGTAATGGTTACAACAGATTTTCTGTTTTGATACCTTCTTTATAACACCGTTAATTGATAGATTACTAAAATAAGATATTTATAAATACTAAGCATAATTTATTTTGGATAAATTATTAGTTTCGAATTTTTTTTTAGATAAAAATGAATAATTGAAATCGAATGTAATGTAGCTGATAAATATTGTGGAATATTCCGAAGCCCAAGTCGTCAGTTAGGTCAGCCCTGACGTAAGCACTTCACGAAGTGTTCATTATTGGCTATTTGATTATTCATTTGCCTTCAGGAATTCAGCAATAGATTTATAAAGGAGTCACAGATGAGCTAATATGAAGTGAGGCGGAAAAACAAAGGATAGAAAAAGAGAATTTTTTTTTGTTTACCACACCTCTGGTACTTATATATTCTCTGACAGACTTTGATATCCTAAGATATATTAAATTTATTACCATAGGGTGCTTTTAGCAAACCCGTGCTATCCTGGTGATGTAACTAATTGGTCTTTGTTTCTGAAGGCTATGATGATGTCCGATGATGAAAGACTAATAGTACGCTAAAAACATAGTAACGTTCGCATTTTCTAACAGAAATAATTTACTGTCATTTGCATAGAATTTAAACATTCATCATCGTATTTTATAAAGAATACTAATTATATACTGTATTACGACACAATCTAATAGCGTGTTTTTATTTCAATAACATGTTTTACGTGTTCACACTATCTCAGTGTCCGTTCTTCTAACATGTAAAACGGATTAATAGCAGTAAGTTCCCAGGATTGAGATGGATTAGGAGGCTGAATGTAGAAGGAGATAAAGACCCTTTGTCGGAAGAAAGGTTGGAGTGACGGATGCTCCTGGCATTGGACTGACGGAGGAAAGAATGGATTGACAGAAATGGAAAGACAAACTAAGACAGGAATTAAGCTGAGAAAAACGTCTTAATGAAGAAATGTATTTTTAAAAAAATAGAAAAAAAATGTTTGTATTATTATAAATGTAGAGGTCTAAGGCATCCAACGAGGTAATTAAACCTAACTAAATAAAGTACATACTCAATTTCCTCACCCTGGATACTTAAATGATTGTTTTAAACGATTAACGTTGACAACTGTATCCAATTTGTACATGTGCTTAGGAAATAGGTGGTTGAATATTAGACTTAACTAAAGATACTTAGGAAGACTATGACAGAATAAACCATCAAAAAATTTAATGAATGTTTTAAAATTCTTACTTAAGAACTAAAGAAACTCCTTAATTACTACGCAGCAAACCTTTACGGATAACATTTTTTTTTTTTCGGCCAAGACTCCCATTGGACTCCTATACTACGGATAACAGTTTAATGTAATAGTCTTCTTAATCTTTAGTGCGAAAATCATAATTAAAAAATATAAATAAGGAAAGGTTTGTCATCTTAGCTATGCAAGGGTTGGGAAAATCTCACAGATATTATAAAATCAATATTAAAAATGTGAGAGGGAAGATTAAATTCCGGCGTTTACCTTAATGACATAATCTATAACTTCATGAAAATGAATCCAGCTTTAAATAATGTAATTACGGAGACATAGCACCCATCCCTTTAATAATTAAGATAATCACTAACATCCTGCAAAACTGGATAGGTCCTTATAATATCTAAGACCGTCAAACAGGATTCAGAAAAGGAAGAAGCGTGCTAAACCAGATCTTCACTCTTAACATGTTGAGCGCCACTCGATTACTGCGTTAAGAAACAATGGGCCTTATATATTTACGAATCTGTTAGCCGAACTAGTTCCCAAACTTTTTTGTCCTACCGCCCTCTGGAAATAATTTTTTTAGCAATTAATGGGATATATATATGTGATTTAAATGCGAGCTTTTAAAAATTAGTAAAGAAGGATAATATTTGGAACGTAGGAAAGGATATCGAAAAATGGTTAAACGAATTTTTAAAAAATCGCTTTTACATCTCAAAATTAGGGAAATTATTCAACAAATTGAATCCTTGAAATATATATGTATTAATGTTTCTACCTTTTTCGTATAATATAGCAAAGAAAGGTGGGTGGTGGCGTCCATTTTAGGAATCACTGGCTCAAATCATATTACGTGAAAAAGTGACACAATATGGCAGCGATAGCAAGAAAAATGACTAAACTCACATTTTGTGAAACCTCCAAAGGATAACCAGGTTCATGTTAATGGTTGTTAAAAGCAAAAAAAACATTAAAATTTCTTAATATAATCTTGTAATACAGAAAAATAAAGCAACTTTTAAATATTTTAGCAATTAATTAAAAATAATGTAATTTGTTTTAGATTTAAACCATATTTCATGTGGTCGACGCAGCACTCAACGTGTTAATAAAACAAGAGTTTAACGCTGGAACGCTGGAAAACAAAATACAGCTAAACTTGTCACGGATTCCGGTCAAGTTCGATACCTTTTGGAATAGCTTGTAATTAGCATAACTCGTCTTCCAACCATTACGTACTTTATGATAATAATTTCTTATCACGTCCCAATCTAAATTTCAAATCAAACCCTGTCAAAGTGGACGTCCAACACTCTCCTGCAACTTCTGAGGAATTCTTTTAAAGTCGTCGGCAGCTCTTGCAGAAATATTTCCACTATCGCTATACCGTTTTACATAAAAGAGGCATTGTAGGCCCTTATTGCCTCGCAATCTCTTTTATAAGCTGCTTACATTAAAGTCTTTTATCTCATCCGCGTCTTGTTTCTCCTTCTGATTGGTCGATGCAGGCAGAATACTAAACACCAAGTCGCCTGATACATTCATACTTGAGATGTCATTCTGAAATGGAGTGGAGTCCAGGGGAATCAGGTTATTAAAAGAAACCAGAACGTAGATGAAGACACTTTCATTATCAATACAGAAATAATATATCAAGTATAATTATTTATTGATATTATTATTATTATTATAAAGGATGGACAACTGTTTTCATTCTATTTCGCTAATATTACAACCATTAATTACAATCAAACTAACTCTATTACACCATGCTATCATAACAATAGGTTAAGAAGGTTACAAATATTGTTATGATAGCAATGTGTAATAATATTAAATTGATTATAATTAAAAGTTTAATATTGCTGACAAAATAGGGGAATTTTGACTAAACCTAATTACCTGGGCAGAATAGCCTGCATAAAACGTTTTAAATATTTTATGTGAGTGTAAATTGTTGTTTGAGATTACCGAATTGGCCGAAACGTTGGACTTTTAAGAAAACAAAAAATGTTTTGAGACTTTAAATTTGATATATTTTATTTTATTTAAACAGTAATAACCAGCCTCAAGAAAGTGAAAAGATTATATATAAAGTTTAAATAATTTTATGAACTACATAGCCAGTGGTAATAAATTAATTATAATTAATTTTTTTTGTTATACTAAATATATAATAAATAAATTTGTTTTACTATTTATCTACACTATTTAAATTATTTTATCTTCTCTTATTTTGCTCTTAAAACAATTTAAATTTTAAAATTTTAGCACCATAATATTTAATTTATATAATAATCATTCATTTCAAATACCCCACATCTCTCTCCAAAGTATCTAATTTAAACATTGATTTTTCATCCTTTATATATATATATATCTTTGCAATATATATATATATATAATAAATATCTCTTTTTTAACTTATTCATAATAAATATCCCTTTTAAAGATATTTATTTATTTTTAACTTATTTATTAGTTTTTAATATATGTATATGCGTCAACATTATTACTTATTGTTATAATATTTTCTTTTTATTTATTTATCTATTTAATATGTGCTGACCGATCACCGCAAAATATGAGAAGTGCTAGAGTAAACTGCAATAAGAGTATATATTTACATACTCTTAATAACTAAATAAAAGAAAAAGGGGAAAAATACAAAGAGAGATGAAATAAATTAAAAAAAAAAACCTGTTACATGTTTATATAATTTTAGATGCTGAAAAGAAGACAAAAATAATGAAGTAAGCCGTATTGTCTTTTAATGTTCGACCTGAGCAGGCGATAGAAAGATATTAAATGAATTAGATGATTATATAAATGCAATATTCTTAGTAGTTGAAATTGTCTCTGGGACTGAATTCTAATTCTTCATCCATTCCTATTGGCCTTGAGACTAAATATAAAGACCTCGAAGCAGATTACTAAATATTTGTATTCGAATCACGATCAGGAGTAGCCTCAGTGATAAGTTTACAAGCCACGAGATATTCAAATGATTTTTACTACGGCCCGGCGCCATTGGAACAGATAAAATCCAATCACGAACTAACGGTTGATTTGAATTTCAAACATTTTTTTCGAAACGGGAGGTGGATTAGAATAATAAAATCTGCGTTCAGCATCGAGCGAAGAAAGCGAGCCGTGGGTTGGTACACCTGCTCAAGAAGGTTGTACCACTCCCTCAGGAATTTAACAATGGAATTCCAGAAGAAAGAGCATTTAATTTGATCCGTTTGCTATATTGATTTACTTAGCAGTTTATAAATATTTTTAGGATTTTGACTAATTCTTGTATTAAATATCTGGTATTTAAAGTACTTAGACCCTTTGTCAGCTTCAACTAATACAATACATCTTCACTAATATCTGGCGGTAAATATTTAAGTATTTTACAAGTGTTAAGGGAGCGGAGTGGCATTATGCTACTAACCACAAGGACCCGGGTTCGAATCCGGCTGTTACTAATAATTATTTATTCTGTTACAGTAGGCGTGAGTCAACACTGTGGGTTCAGACCCTCCAAGGTCCACCCAGTTCCATTAACTGGGCACCCTTAATTTGAGAAAATCTGGCGGTCGAGCGTGATTCTGACCAAATCAACATTCACAACCATTGGTCTAGTAAAAGTGCTTCCTTATTGTAATTCCTTCATAGGTTGTAGCAGTATAGATTTACTATTTGTGTATATAAGTGATAATATTCATAGTTTACCATAAAAGTATTTTTTTTTAGTTATATTTCATTCCGTTGTAATTTTTTTGCATGCATTATCTCAAAGATTTATATATTTGTATTATATGAAAAGCTGAAAGATCATAAAATGATTTAAGCTAGTTTCATGAAAACTGTTAGAGCCTTTTGACACTACAGTGTAGAATATTGCACATAGGGTTTCCGATTTCATACAGAGGCATTAGGAATCAAAACAAAAAAAGAAGCACCAAAATCGTGTAAGAGATGATCGTGACGCAGACACCAGTGGCCAAAAATGCTTCCTTAGGATAAGAAGATTTCCATAATCTGCTTATTTAAGGGGTATGGAAAGTAAAAAGTACATTAAAATTTTAAAAGTATACCTCTACAACTCATGGTGGTTATGGTGTTCAATACTTTGTAACTTTGTTGTATAAACAACGGTGATACAATTAAGTGATTTGTTCATGATCATGCCCAACCACCCGATCTTTAAAGGTGACTATAGTATAGAGGCTGGAAGAACCTCTTATGGTACATCCCTATTCCATAGGGTTGACTCAAGACTACAGTAACAGAATGAATAATTATCTGCCACACTCGGATTCGATACCCAAAATATAAATAAGCTGACAATATCATAATCATGATATGCGGTATTCATAATTTCCTACATTAAATGGATTAAGTGTTAGGATATAGTTTTATTTTTTAAGTAGCCTCTTTTTTATGAAGTAAAGGTTAAAGTTACCGTTTTTTAGAGCAGGTGAGCGATAATATTTACTTATTGCCTGTGAATTACTAGGAATGGAAACGAGTAAGTTCAAATGCGTCCGTATTCAAACCAAAAAATACATAATATTTATCAATACTATATTATATATTATAAATTAATTTTTTGGGGGATCTTGAGGATCAGTCAATAATGCAACTTTATTTAGGCGATGTTTTGCAAAATTATTGTTTGCGTAGTCAACCCCATCAATGAAAAAACGGTTTTTAGAACAAATACTCTCTTCAACTAATTACAATAAAACTACACGGTGTAACTTATGATTAATAACTATTATAATTAAGCCATTACTTAGTAAAAACATTACTTACAATTGTATATTACAGTGTGTTCTACATTGTGATCGAACTAACTCTAGGTTTTTGATAGAATTGAATAGGTTTTGAAATGGAGGTAAATTTGGTTTTTCCAACACGTAATCTTTTTTCCCAGCAGGTGGTCTGTTATTTCTATTTTGTGTATTGTCTGTATTTATTTAGTGTTGTTAATTGTGTCTTATGTAGTTATTAGGTTAGAGTAACATGAATTTAAATTGTGTACAACCGTTTTTTATTGATAGCTCGCTACTGTATTACTCATTGTAGGGCATGACTATGCAAACTATAAAGTCGAGAAATGTCGCCTACATAAAGCTGTTTTCTAGACTGATTCTCAAGACCTACAAAAAATATATACCTTCAACAGTCAAGAAAAATATTATCAATAGTATATTAAATGTAGTATTTTTAGAAATTTAAAATAATAATTACCTGATTGAGTTATTTCTTCAAAACTTCGGGTACAAAAAGTAAGGATAGATATTAAATCGACCTCCTCAATCCCATTATTTGTGGGGTGAGTTTTAGGAGCCTGAAAAAAAAATTATAAATATATAAGAAAACTGTACATTGATAGAGTATTTAGTACAAATCTATATATATATATATATATATAGATGATAAAAATAAGGGTTTAAAAAAAAAAATGAAAAGATTGAAATTTTTTGTTGTTTTCAATAATGTTTTTGAAGATCTAAAAAAGAAACAAAAAAAAACTATTAAAACGTTTTATGTAGTGATATATTTATAATACCGTCCACTAACAAATCCAATATATCACCTATAAATGTATAGACCTCTACACAAGCCTAAAACACTCTACAGGAAAATATTGAGAGATAAGTACTATTAAAAAAATCTAGTGCTCTGCGCGCATCACACTTTCACTTACTAAGCACATACGTCCCTTCCTCGAGTGTCTGTAGATTAGTGAACTTGTGTTAAAGTTAACTATGTTTGTGGTTTTGTAAAAATAAATAAATACATAAAATCAAATAAAAAAATAATAGTCTGAGACCAGGAAATGCGAAAATGATGATATTTTTCTGTTTAAATCCGTATTTCAGAGAATTTTGAGGTAGTTATAAACACTTAAGTGGATAAAATCTGCTGTACGAGCAATTTTTGTGCACAGGAAATTACTTTTTCTTACGATTAACCCGGCAGGAATGTCCTACCTCTTTATCCCCTGAAATGTGAGAATTTATCTCGATTGTAATATTTTTTTATAAAATTGAATTTGATTATGTTAAACATCTTTACGATTACATTCAATGCGATTTGAAATCGAGATCGTAAAATGTAGCTCTTCCATCTGGCAGAATAATTCAGATTTCGTAAAACATTTACGATCTTGCCTCGGGTCATGATTGAATAAATGCAAGAGGTGTCCAAGTGAGTAAAATGCTCAAGTGAGAAAAACGGGATGTCACGTTAGGAGTGTACTGGTGAGAGAAACACCCATTTGAAATTTTAAATAAAATTTTTCTTTAATATCTAAAACGTAAGACGCAAGTGGAAAATTTCTATTCTAAGGAAAATTATTTTCTTATTCATTTCCTGCATGCATATAAAACTGCCCTCTCTTCAGTAGTGAGTAAGTAATAAATAAGAAAAAATATAAAGAAATTTAAACTAAGATTACTTTGTCTCTGACATCACAAATAATCCAAAATATACTCTTGAATGTAATCAGAATTTAAATACTCGCCCAACGTTTTACGACCTGCTATATACCACTATGGTCAGTCATTACCATAAAACTAGGATTTAATGATAAGAATGCCTCCACTCAAACAGTAAATAAAATAAATAAACCTTATAAAATAAAATAAATGAACCTTCCACCTTTACCGCCGATAGACTTAATAACCCCTAATAACCTCAGAGGCCATTAAGCATAAAGGCGATCGAGAAACTAATACAGCGGCTGAATACCAACTAAAAGGTCGTTTATTTGTAAGGTTAGATAGCAGGGATGAAAAAAACAAATTTATTTTTGTTATGTATTCTACTAATGATCAAGAAAAGTTATTGGGCTTAGGAAGGAAAGAATCTTAAAAAAAAAAATGAATGAATGTAGAGCCAAAAACCAAAACCAAATATACAACTAAAAACCAACCGAATTTTTCCCTTGTTTCCTAAGCTATATCAATATTTTTTTAATCTTAAACAAAAATCTAAGGCTTTATCCAATATAATAATGATATTTCAAAATATCTTGAAAAATAAAATATATAATAGCTTATAAAAACCTTTAAAATCCTTTGCACATCTAACAAACAAAACAAATATATTTTATATTTGATGCCTTCCGAAGATTTGGGTTGCTTAGTGACAGCCCAACTAACTTTAGGAAAGTCTGTACAAGGATCCAAAACCATAAATTAACTCCAGTCCACGGCACAAACTTTGAAATACGCCCAATTCAAAGTAATTTTCTAATTTTTCTTTGTTAAAAAAAGGCAGTTTTGGTTCGATTCTAAGAAGTATATGAAACAACGGTGAAAATGAATAAAATAAATTTTTAAAAACCGCGAAAAATAGGAAAATAAAAGTTTAAATCCCCAAAGCTCTCACATCTCTAATACGAAATATATTCAGATAAAAATTTTCACCTCTCTAATTGATTTTTGTGGGACTGTAAGACCTAAAAGTAACTTTGATTAGGTACAAAAGTGCATTGTTTTCGAGCAAAAACGCAGTCATCAATAAAGAGATTATAGATGCAGGTTTATGAAAAAAACACCGAAATAACCATGTAATGAATTTATAATTCCTCCAAAAAATTAAATAAGTAAAGAAAAGCAAAAAAAAATGTTACCTGTTGATTGAATATCAAATAAACTTTCCTGTTGTGATTGTTTCTACATTTTCACATAATTTTTCTCTCTTTTCCCCTACATTTTACATAATTTAAAACTTCATTTCAGAAAACGTGTAAGTCCAATTATGAGATAATAAAAAAAATCTTGATATTGAAAACATTCATTTGTATTACTTTTAAAAAAATAATAAATCACCCTTTTAATAACTTAATTCGTCATTTGAACAACTTTTCGATAAGTTGGCTCATTATCAGGTCGATTTCTCTACAAATAAAATATTTAACAAGCGAGAGCTGTAAAATTATACTTTTTAAAATAAATAAATTAAAATTATTTATTACTTTTATTCAATATTTTTGAGTATTTAGAACTTTGATATTAGGTCAAAAAAAAATTTTAAATATCAATCATTCCTCTTTTATAACTACCGTAAGTATGTGATATCTGAATCAATAAGGGATAAGCTACCAGGAAAAGTGAAGCCTAAGAGGTGGGACTTAAGATGGAACCAGGGGGCGTGGCAGAAGACTAGATGAAGATTATTAGGCTATCATTGGCTGACTTCTCTTTTAGTTTAGATTACACTGGCGGAAATTCCAACTAACCAAAACCTAAATATAAACCTCAGAGGCATGGCTTTTTTGGCTACAATATTCCTTTGAAAGACAGTATGGTTATTCCACATAATATAATAAAAAGAACAGGTTCATTATTTTTTTTCTTAATAATCAAAAATTTCATACATATATCCTAATTTAGAAATCTTGGTATAAAGTATACCTATGTTGAATTATAACGCCTTTTCTTTTATAGATCATGAGTATTAGTCATACTCAGACCCTTACGAAGGTATCTCGTAACGGTGTATTTTCATTCACTACTCTATCGCTGGTTGCTTGTTGAAACGTTTACAACTGTAGAAAAACAAAAGAAAGAAAAGAAAACAATCTTCGACAAACAGCAGGAAAAGAATACTAAGCAATAAAACCTGGAGTCATTGAACCCCAACTTTTTCCGCCTTAAAACAGAAGGGACTCCTTCCAAAACGTGATCGATTTCTTTTTTCTTTCTATCAGTGAAACTCCAGATGGCCAGTGACCGTTGAAGAACTTCTTCAACAGCCGTTGATTCCCGATCTGGCTATGATAGAACCGCTCAAGAAATTATAGATTAAATGAAAAATCTATAAGAGAAGTAATGTAAAAGAATGTACAGGAAATAAAACTAACCATGGAACTGAAGGGCAAATAAAAAAAAATTACAAAACCAACTTCATGTTAGGATTTAGCACCCACAAACACCCCTTTGTTCAAACGTCTAAAAAAATAAATATTTCTTACAAGCCGCACAGAATTTGTAAACTTTTCTAACCTAAAACATTCATTACTCGTGCATACTGTGACCAAATTAACATGTTTTGGTATCATTAGAAAGAGGTTGTACCACATTGTAATAGAGTATGTATTGGATAAAACTGAAGGTAATATAATTTTACTGAACGATTATTTAACAATTATTAATAAATTATTTTATGAATCTAATTCCAATTAACCTAGTAAACTTGAGTAGTAGCTATTAAAGATTTTGTTTTGCTACAAAACTGTGGAAAGCATAACATGAATTAGCTAAAAATGTAAATCATGACATAAACCGGAGTTCATTTTCGTTTTCAGCACACTAATGGACATAAATTGCAGCCAAAATTATCAAATCAAATTTCAAAACGTCTCATTTTATAGGCCAGTATCTTCTATTAATTTATATTATATAAATAAATAATTGGCCCATATTTTTTTTTAAATATAAAGGTGATGCTCGGTGGTGCGGTTAGAAGAAAACAAAAAATAGTTAACAACTATTTATTTGCGGAAGTTTCGCCTCAATTTATAAAGCTTCACCAGAAATGTTAGAGTTGAAAAATATCGAAAGAGTTAGACAAATTCATATTTATATATTCATATTATTTTACTTCGTTCTTTTTTATATAATTTTTAAAGGCCCCTAGATAAGCTTATCTCAGCGACCTTTGTGGGCAGAAAAAAGACAGATAGTGGAGAAGATAGCTATTTGGATCCAGTGGGTTGTTACAGGTTTTTGATTTAAATTTCATACCCTACAAAAGAGTCAGCAGACCTTAGGGTGCTGTTCCCTGGCAATGGGAAAAGAGGAGAGGTAAGAAATTCAAGGATGTGATTTCGGGCATAGTTGGGTAAGTTTACTTCTTTTTTTACTTTTCTCATTTGACAGCTTTATCGCTTTTCTCTTTATAATTAGCTCCTATATTACAACAGAACCAATAATCCAAAATTTAATAACACATCTAACCAAAAATTGTTAGCAGTCGTTTATCGTGTTAAAATATTTTACAATTTCTGTATCTTGTATAACAATGTTATTAATAAATATTTTTCCCGCTATTTGGTGTACCATTTTTGAGAGCCACTCGGATCATTTTCTAACGGAAAATACTTTTTATATAAACTGGCAGTTCCTGAAATTAATGCATTCGACACAAATTTATAATAGTATAAATATCAAGTCTCATTAATCATTCCAAGAGAAAAGATAAATGTGAGGAAAATCCTATGCACCCTCAAGGATCTTTAGCTCCCATGCAAACCGGCTTGCAGTACTTACAATATCCTTCACCCATGGCAAAACTGTTTCGAAATGGTAACAACCGAGTGGTATCACTTTATCATTGTGGGGCATCTAAGAACCCAAGCGTAGGTGTAACATAGAAAATTGCATTAGGAAATATTCTCCGGAGTGACGGTTTTTCGGGTTGGTGAAATGATTAAACGGCTTTGCTACCCTGTTTATGTCACAAGACTTCAGAACAATAGAAAGGCAAAATTAAATTATTAATAATGGAGACAATATACTTTCAATGGTCACCGAATGGCACACTAAAGACAACTCCAGCCGTTTTATAACTGTCGGTTTAGTAAACATTTTAAGTATGATCACGAATTGTATTTGTGACACGTACTCCAGTGTCTTTAAATTGTATACATTGGCATAGATAACCGAATGTTCTGGAGGTGCCAGACAAGGAAACAGTCCTCCTGGAGTTTCAATCTACATCTTAATAATAACATTCAGTTTTAATCAAGGTTTAATAATACTAACTATAAGCTGCTTGAGGCACTCAATACTGCTGTAAAGTAATAATTTTTGGTTTTTTATTATATAATTTTGCTTTTATGCTGATGGAAACCTAATCAGCATTAATCCTATCCGAAACCATTAAAGTCCTTAAAGAACGACGTAAAAACTGGAAAATTAAAATATATTCCAACAAATCTTCACTTATATCTTCCTGAACCTTATTATTATCCTTTAATAATACTTATCCCTGTCTAAGCGATCCACTACTGAACACTACGTCTGGGCAAATAACTAACTTTGAATTCACATACGAGACCGAAACGACAGGAATCTGCTTGACTATTCCGACTATTACGACACTTATAACACAAACGGTCAAATCTTTGAGTTAATTAAAAAATAATCATTAAAATTTCTATAATAAGGCCTCGAGCTTTGGGGCTCCGTTAAAGCATCAAAATATTCAACAGCATCCAATTTATTGAATCCAAAATGCTCTTTACTTAGTCACAAAATTAATCATCCATAATGACCTTAGTGGTAAATATGTTGGCGATTGGTGCATAACCATGAATCAATCCTTCCATCATATACTCTTTTACCACCCAAGCCCATTTGTTTCTAATCCTGATATCATCTATAATTTCTGCTAATTGTTCTGAGACTATAGCCACCTTTTAAATCCTACAAAAACCTTAAGATACTTTTAAGAACCTAAGAAGCACTAGAAACAACGATAATTAAATAATAAAAATATAATGAAATAATAACTATAAGAACTTAGGACAGATAGTATTTATTATTTTTTAGGCATATCATCATCATTTGATGATCCTAAAATAACACAACGCAGAGTGATCAAGGTATTCAATATTAAAATTGTATGAATGCTTAAACGAATACGATAATAGCACCTTTTATAATTACACATCTAATATATATTAATTCAACTGTAAAATTTAAAAGCTATCACGGCTGAGTGCAATTCGTACAGCTGAGTCACTGAAGATATAAAAATCAAAAAGCAATTATATTCTACTGGACGATGTAATTTATTGTTGATGGAAAATTAGTTGTAATCATCGCTAACGACTTTCATCTCGAGATAAGAGCCACTCGAAAAGAATCACAACAAATGAAACAACGGTAGAGGGAGATTGGACAGCATACCAACATCACAGAATACCGTTCGACAGGGTGAGAAACCGTTCCGCGATCACTTTTAAATCTGACCCACGGGTAGACTCAGCCCTCGAAGGACATAGAATGTGGCAGACCGACAGTACACACACGCGAAGACCATTGTCCCGCTGAGGACAAAGAAAGGCATGACTGACCCACTGCCCTCGCCTTATGCAATCCTTCTTTCCTTTCTCCTCATTATTCTTCTCTGTCCTCTTTGTTTTTTACTCCGTTGTTTGTTAGCTTGTTATTGCTAAAACGATATAATGACCGAACTAACAATCCGTAATTATTCAGTCCTGTATCCTCAAAGGTGATTTAATAGAATTATTACTAATCATAGCTCTGCTTTATTATAATAATTTTTATTATTAATACATCAAATCTAATTGTAAACATTGACACAATCTCTGTCATATGAAACTACTACGACGACAGGAAAATACCACCGTAAAACCGGCCTTAAAAGAGTGAATAATAATATAAAGGGACTTCTACAAAAGAATTAACCAAATATATGAATATTTCTAAGGTCATATGTCTGTTCATCTGGAGATATATACCACTATGTCTAATCAAGGAGAGAACCTGTGATCGTCAGATATTGTAGATTATAGAAGAAAAATAAAAAGATAAAAATGAGTTTACAAAGAACTTTCACTCATAAAGATCATAAATGTCAGTCAAACCAATGGAAAAGGAAGGAATGATAGAATTGTACCGCGTGTAAAAGCAATAGTGTAACATCGATACACAGAGGAGAATTTAGGGCATAGGTATTAAAGCTTTTTCCTGGAGTTACTAAAAGACCATCCAGATAAGTTTAGTTTGCCAAAACCCTGGATATTGATTACAAAATATTTTTTATTTATTAATTGCTATTTACAACTGTACATTATAACACATTTAGTAAATCTGATCTAAGTTAAATTGGAGTGTTATAGGCGTGTAGAGAAACTACCCATTGGTAGCACTCTAATGACATTTTACATTAGCTGGTCTCGTGGCCATCTAACCATCTTCTTTTCAGGCGCCTTGAAGGATTATCAGGAATGGAAGAGGGTGCAAGGTTAGAAACTAGGGGGTTTGAGTGGTCAGGGATTTTATAATGGAAGGAGTGATATCTGGTTCGGGCTAGATCGGTTACATAGGGAAAATTAAGGTCTTTATGTATGATTTTATTTGTGACAAAGTAGGATTATTGAGGAGCATTGAGGATTATACGAAGAATTTTGGATTGTAAGGATTGAATACGAAAGGAATTCGAAGGTTTAGTGGAGCCCCAGATATCAACTCCATATGTCCAGATTGGCCTTATTACAGTCATGTGGATCAGGAAGTTTAGACCGTTTGTCTAGTAAGTACTGTAATTATTACAAAATATTGACCTGCTTTTAATCTCTTCGTTTTCTAAGATCTAAAAGCGTCTCAATTTATAGTTTTCGAAGGAGGTTATTTAAGTAATGGTTGTAAGTAACATGGTGTACGACATGAATGCCGAATGAAATTGCAGTTGTACAGCGATAACTCACAATTCTTCCCTAGTAAATATTATCGGACAAAGGAAACTAAGGACACAGCAGTAGCCCCAGGTTGAAGTTTGTTTTGAGAAGGAGCCTCGATTTATTACTGTAGGCAGGTCCTCTTATGCAACCCTGTCCATTCGTCATATGGGCTTTCTCAAGCTCCTGGCTTTCTGGAAAGATAAATGTAAGGGAAACATGTGGGTGAGTCTACGTAGGCTTATAGTTTAGTGTTTGCCTCTTTTCTTGTAGAATAAGAAAAAAATAACATCCAATGTTCTGTTTCGAAATGTGGATTTCAAAACTTAATCTTTTTCAGGCCTTAGTATCCCTCTGGATACCTCATCTTTGACAATTAAAAACAAGACAGTGGCAATCCTAAGAAAGGTTAATAATTATTAATAAAGGTTGTATTGCATACATAATGAAACCTCATAAAAAAATATCTAAGCTTTTGTTTATTAATTTTTTTTTTTTTTAGTTGTCCCGTGATTATTTTTCTCAAGGTAGACCATTTGTACTATTTTTTAAAAATATAATTGGATGTGATAATGACAAAGATTTTTACGATTACTTTTAATACAATTTTAAATCGAAATGGTAAACTGTAGCTCTTCCATCAGGGGCTGAAGATTCCATTTTTAGTAACCTAATAAACATCTTACTTCGGCTCATGACTTAAAATAAGAAACGCAGGATGTGTCCAGGTGGGCGAAATGCTCAAATGAGAAAAAAAAAGATGTCACGTTAGGAGTGTACTAGCGAATGAAATGCTATATATATTAATAATAAAGGAATATGTTGCTCAGTGATATTGCTGCAGTTCAACTGATGTGGGTTTAAAGATTTGGAATCTGTTGTCATCTCGATTTTTATTTTAAAAATTCGATACGGCATCTTTTACAGATCAGACTATCATTTAATATTACATTAATAACTTTCTCATTAATAGTATCTCAAAGAAAACAATTTTATGTGTTTTGTTATATCATTTCATAAAAACCATAGTATTGTACTTGAACTTCATTATATAAAATTTTAAATCCTCATCAATATCATTTTTAGTTTTTTTAAAATGTATTCCTCATAATCCAAAATTCATTTAATGGAATTAGCTCTTGGTGTGTAAATGGTTAAAAAATAGTCATGTATTATTATAATTACAGATTTGTATTATTATTATCAATATTATTAAAGGTTTTTATCATTATTAAAGTACTCAGTGTATGAAGTTACGTTACATTCAACTTACCATCGTTATTTGTATTGAATATTGATAATAATTTAACAATCGATTTTTTTTTTAAATGCTGGGATGAAGAAAAAGCTTTCAATTAAAATATATTATTATTCTATATTATGTACTTGTACAACGTTGCTGGATTTATCCCATACTCATGTAATATGTATCCTCATATTTGTCAATTTCATTAATTTCCATTAAGAAATTTTGTCATTTAAAAACATAGTTTGAAAACATTATACAACCACATACAGTACAGAAAGGTATTACAAAGGAAGTTATTTAAATAATTTAGTTGCAAAAATTTTTCAAACTATATGTTTTTAAATGACAAAATTTCTTAATTTCTTAAGGATATATAGTACATCAGTAAGGGGTAAATCCCGAAAAGCTGTGCGAGTACAAAATATAAAATAATAATATATTTTAATTGGAAGTTTTCTTAGCCTAAGCATTTTAAAAAAGTAATATAATTTTATTATGTAGTTTATTAACATATTTCAATATATCATTAATTTGTTTTAATGGATCATTATCATTACAAAAATTAATAATAAAATAGATATTTTCATTTGTTAATTGCTTCAATATCCGTTAGCGAATATTGCAATAGATAACAACTGGAAGAAGTAATATTTGCTAATCTAACGTAAGTATTATTTCGAAACACTCGAAACGTAGGGGAATATCGAACGTGTCTTTGGGACTCTTTTTATAGTTCATATAATATATTTATAAAATAATATATTCATATAACTATTTATAGCTCAGATTCCTTTTTTTTGTTTCTTTTTATTTTTGAAATAGATATTCGACAAACCAATTGATATTCGTGGGCCTAAGGACACCTGATCCCATTCACTGTATTATATCATGGCCAGTTTTACAAATATTTAATATGTTCCTCCCTAAATTATTATTAATTAAGTTTTTTTCCTACAATTTAATTTATAGAAAAATAAATTTGAAAACTTCTACAGGACAAACTACACTGCATATATAAGTATTGCTACTTACTAAAGTACTTGAAAGAAGACAAAACGAAAAGTGTATCACTTCGTATTTTGCATATTTGCATATTTAATAATTATATAAATTAATATTACCTATTGCCTAATAGAGGTATGTATTTGTTGAACTTCTATACAACAAAATCAACTGTTATTTCATAGAGCTAATAAGACATTAATACTAGGCATAAGGTTAAATATAGCATCCTTGGCGATTTTATAACGACCTCAGAGCGAAATACCTAATTCTTAAAATTGTAAATTGCCAAATACTGATAATAATGTTCTATAATAATATTATACTACATAGTGTACCTATATAATTGATATACAACTATATTTTTATATAAAACAAGTAATGACTTGTAACAATAGTTTAATTGAAAGCTAACCAATCAACTCTTCAATTTTCTGTTCGGAAGGATTACAAGAGACGTGTATGTGTACGGGAAGACATACGAGTATAATTGGATTGGTAACACTCTCCCTTTTCAGTCATTCTAGTGAGCAAGGAGAATTCATTCCTTTGTCATCATTGTACCACAGCAAGGACAGACCGCCTATTGCCTCGTTGAAGGTACACAGATGGTATCGTCTTGTGTAGCATCAAGGGAAGAGAACGTCAGGGAAAGCTGATGTCATCAGGGAAGTAATGGTCTGTGACAGGTGAAGATCTGTCTCTTCCAGTTGTCAAAAGGATAAAGGAGAGTGTCCTCTAATTGTACACGAGATCTTGAGGTCACTTTCAGGACCAGGGTGGTACCATTGTTGATGGTTCTTACTCTTATTATTATCATTAACGTTCCACAAGAGATGACTTCTTCAGCAAGAACGGAGGGCATCGATATGATGAATGCCGAGCTGCAAGTTTTTTTTCACCTTTAAAGTATACTATTTGATTGTCCCACTGGAAATATAATAAGATAAAAATATTCCTTACTTAAATCTCGAAAGAGCTTCCTTCGAATAGTTACATATCTCAAAAGCCCAGTTTTGACTTTGCTCCTGAACAGCTCAATTACCAAATTTATTGGCATTTAGATCTTTTTGTACATACATTTTCCATACATCAAAAATGTGGTTTTTTTTTAGCATTAGTAAAGTAAAGAGGCAGATTCAATTTCATGAGTTCCCCCTGCACCGTAAGGGCAGTTTCTATATAGCTCAGTGTACCTCCTTGATGCTAATATATTTATTCTAAATATTTTTTTAATTCCCTTTTTTATTTATTTATTTTTTTTAGCTACCTCTTTATTTGCTATTGTAGACTCCTTATTTTTTATCATTGGAGTGCACCCATGATTATTTTTCCACTACCACTTAATCTCTCCACTTGCCATCGCAATAGAACTAACCCCACATTTAACAGATACTTTTTATGAAATAAATAATAATAATAAAATTCTAAGAATTGTTATCTAATATATTTCGTTTATCTTTGGCCAATTGAGACATGAAATAGCCAGAATCGACCAACCCATCTACTTTTATTTTATCAGCTTCACATTTAATTTTCAGTATGAAGTAGTCAGCTCTGGTTTCCAGCACCTGAATTTATTTAAATGCATGTTTTTTTTTTTTTAAAATAAACTTTCATCTATTACACTCAGGAGGCTAATGAAGAAAAAATTACCCATTTCTTTTTTTATAACTGGGAGTTGTTTTGAAAGTTCTAAAAATTATGCCTAATAAACAAATCGACAAACTTAATAAAACATAAGCTCTAAGACCCCAAACTTGCATCTTATTTTTGGAATAATATTTCGGAGCAAGATTTTAGATAGCCTATCAAAAGGAGTTTTGTTGAGAATTTAGATATCCCACCTAACAGTTCTAAAAATAGTCTTCAAACTTGCATTTCATTTTTGTTTAATATTTCTGAGCAAGATTTTACTAAAAATATTTTTTGATAACCAACAGTTTTCTCGAGAGCCCTGGTAGCCCAACTAAGACCTTTAAAAAAATATACCTAGTAAACGAATCAAACCATGACATTTCAATTTTAAAGTTTGACACTTCTACAAAAAGTTTCACAAGTTCTCCGAAAAACTACAGAATACATAAAATTGTTTTCCTTTGAATTAATGTACATCATTATCCTAGTTGGCTTCATAAACAGATTGGTCGGGAACACATATCATTAATTATGAAACACAGGTACAGGTCATATTTAATGTACCGATTTGTAACAGGTTTTGTAAGAGGTTTGTACATCGTTATAATTACAATAAATGCGTGTACATTCCAAACGAGAATAAGCATACACTCTCTGTGTTCGTTGAGGCTGAGGCCAGAAGGGTGTCATGTCTTGAGGACATTGTATTCAGAGTGCTTTTCTGTGTCCTCACCCAAAAGGTAAGGAACGCTAACGGTGATCGGCTTCTACTCCTGATGACCTCTTGCTGAAGAATTATGCTACCTGCGATCCCGTCATTATTGGAAAGGGCAGCGGTCATGTTGCATATAGCTAGCACTCTCCTTACAAGAATGATCGATGCCTTAGAAACAATAAAGAAAGTTGCTCACACATCATAAGTAGTCACCACGCAACGAAATCCAAGGCAGGTGTATTATGTACGTAATTCTAACTTATTTACTTTTAGAAGAAATCCGAGATCTCCTAAAAAAAGGCTTTTTATTTACTGTTTTTTTTAAATTCTAGCCAATTAACATGAATAATAATAACATACGTTATTTATTTGTTTCTGGGGCAACTCCTCGCAAAAAAGTTAGCCAGTACAGTAAATGTCTTACATAAACAAATATTATCACCAACAAGAATTATTTATATAAGTCGATAATACACAACAAGACTAACCTCGGTATGGTATTTAGATTGTTCACTATTAAAAAACTGCATATTTAACATTATCTAAGTACATTTTAGGTAACACGGATTGTAGGTCTATTAGCATAATAACAAGAGGCATAATCTTTATGTGTAAGGATCACATATGATTCAGTGTTCTAACAATGGTTATATAAAAAATCGATTAAGTGTAAGGTGTTGGAATGGATACAGGATAACATTCTCTAAAGCATCATTTCCACTTTATTTTATATGATCATAGAGGGATATTTCTGATTTATATGATCATAGAGGGATATTTCTGATTTATATGATCATAGAGGGATATTTCTGATTTATATGATCATAGAGGGATATTTCTGACTTATATGATCATAGAGGGATATTTCTGATTTATATGATCATAGAGGGATATTTATATGATCATAGAGGGATATTTCTGATTTATATGATCATATAGGGATATTTCTGATTTAAAATAATTCACATGTTTGTTGTAAAAATCCTCGACTGAAAAAATAAATTTATGGAAAAAATTTATTCATTTAACTTAATTCCAGTTTGTGCAGTCTCAAAATAACGGAGACTCGTCTGATAGCGGTCACCGCCGAATTAAGGGACAACCTGAACCCTGGATTCCTAGGAGTCTTCTGGAGTGATTTGGTTTCGTCTGAGGGCACGAACTCATTTCCAACTCCGTGACTGTCCTCACGGATCATCGAGGAGTATTTGGAATAGGCACGGAAAATACCCCAAATTTAAAATAGAATGGTCGAATCTAGTTGTGATGAAGACATTTGATGATATTATAAAGTAATTTTAGTAATAGGATCATTGCCCACGATAAAACGGCCAAGAAAAATTTTAAAGCTTTAGTGTCTGATTCAATTATTTATTTAATATCCATTTCGGACTTTATCAGTAGGACACAGCGGGTAGAAATACGAAAATTACACAGACGCTAGTAAATTTGGCGCCCAAAACTTTAAGAATTAACATGTTAACACCTAGAAACTCTAACTACAAGTACTATAATAAAAAAAAGCAATCCACAGATTAATAAAATATGAGTTAATGCTACATTAGTGTTCCGTAAGTACCACACCATAAAAATATGAAATATTTCATTATTAGAGGGAAAAAATCATGAGCTATCATTGTATAAAACTTTATGACATGTTCTTCACTGAACTACTCTTAATTTTAATATGACTTTAAATCATTTTTTCTAACTCCAGTTACTTTATGAATTGGTTCCTTTCTCCTTGAAGTCGTTGGTGCTATGGTAATATTGGTGTCAACACAATCCATTTCCTCAAGATACCGACCATTTTATTTTCATTGAGTTGAAGACATTAATCAATAAGCAATAAAACAATAATAACCCATTATAAAGCTCCCTTCCACCATTAAAAAATAAAGAATCTTTGCCAATGGTGTTATGGTACCTCATTAAGATGGTTTACGCTCCGATCACATTCCTATCGGATTGCTACAGAAGTTGAATATCCCGCATTCCCTTTCACACTCCTTATTTGTATCCTCAGCTGACATAAATGAATAGCTTTGGCGGTGCTCACTTGATCGTGTAAGTGGTTATATACATCCGATCTCTGTGGATATCATTTAGGCACTGTGTGTTTTATTTAATTCATAACATTCGCTCTCAGTATTCCCGCAAATATTTGTATATTTTATTTTTCACTCCCCTTTTTTAACTGGATGTAATTAGTTTTTCTTTGATGATGAATGTATCCGTAGTCGCCAATCAGTGTGGAACGCATTCCTACACTTAATGAGAGGTTGTGGCCTGATTTATAAAGGATATGATTCATGCTTTGACATGAACCGATATCATATTATTAATAATCGATTTCTGGAAAGTAATTATCCTTCTTAATATCGGAGCAGTTTTTCTAATAAATATAAAAACATGAAGTTCTGGAAATTTTTCCGTTATGACGACGATAGCATTAATTTTTGTTTTTAAAGCCTTTTAGGAAAAACAATAAAATTCACCTGAAGTCGCTCCCATAAACAATCGAGTTAATAATTATTATTACTATCCATTGACAATTTAAAACTTGTTATTTTCATTTAAATCATTTGAATTTCACTACATTTTTGAAAGAGTTATTAGTCGTAGGAAATTTTTTTATTTTTTCCTCCATTATATATTTGAAGACTTGGAATACTAATATCACACATTAAGAAAGGTTTGATATGAAGTAATTTAGTTAAAAATATAGATGAAAAAAAACGGAATAACTATATAATAATAACGGATAATTATTACTATTTTATTTATTATTATTATTAATAATAATAACGGAATAATAAAAAGTATCTTCTAAATTAACACATTCTGAATGAATTTAAGGAAGTTAGGATAAGTTGATCCAGAAATTAAAATACGAAAG
>NW_027112448.1:511177-525182 GCF_000696795.3 Halyomorpha halys | reverse complement strand
GCTTATAGATGTACTTCGGTAAAAATGTAAATGAAAAACAAAAAAAAATGAACCACAAAAGGTATCTCATAAATCATAAAGGTTAGGATAAGTTACACAAGAAACTGATAAAAAAAAAAAAAAAACCTAAATCTAAAACTCAATAAAAAAAAGTAAAGAAAGAAAGAATACACTCAAGATACAACATGACTGTGTCAACTAACCCCTGGGTTGGAGATAGTTGGCATAACATGACTTTAAATTCTCCTGAGAACTCAGCATTTTGCATTAAGATCTGAAAAAAATATGATGACAAAACCTTTTCAATTTAGTATGTAAATAGCATTTGTTCTTGTCAACCACAATTCGCACGAAAAATCAAAATCTGATGCTTGTTAGCAAAAGTTTCGATCTCTCTTGATTTTTTACAGATCGAAGAGAATTTATATATTCTTTTCTAATGAATGAATAGCATTAAAAAAATCACTCATCGGTAGTATTTTTATTATAGTTTTATTTTTCAAAGAAAGTTCCCTTGTAATTTGTCAATCATTAACTTAAAATTAAAAATAGAAACAAATATTTAATTTTTAAGTTCTGGAAATTGTACATTTATCCTCTAATGGTCGCCGATAGAGGGTCAAAGAGAAAGTAGAAAGTAACTAAAGACAAGTACACACCTTCCGAAGACTGCCGGACCTGTTCCATCGCCTACACATCTTTGCTACTTCATACAAATGGTCTATCAGTTGCGAACCTTTTCTGGTCACCAGCCATGTCCTTTGTCGTGTGATCCTGGCTCAGTCTAATTCGGTTACGTACTACCCTCTTCGAGTGTGGACATCGACACGAACGCTTTCGAATAGATTTAGAATTGTTCTTCCAGTGCAAGCCAAAACAAAAAAAATAAAGCATGTGCTGAAATATGTATGGTTGCACGA
Organism: Halyomorpha halys; assembly: GCF_000696795.3. Taxonomy (NCBI): domain Eukaryota; kingdom Metazoa; phylum Arthropoda; class Insecta; order Hemiptera; family Pentatomidae; genus Halyomorpha; species Halyomorpha halys. Next base: position 524,262 of record NW_027112448.1, on the reverse strand, counting down.
GTACATTCAAATATGCTGAGATTTATGTATCTGCTTTCAAATTATATAAACGTAGAGAGAGTACACTGTCGGAGACTACGTACAAATTTACTCAAAGTTACAATATTGAACCCGGAACATTAGTAAATAAATTAGTGCGTAGTGACATATATTTTTATATTATACTAAGTCGAATATGAGAAAGAAGAAGGATTTATGATCTCTATAACCACCCATATTAGTTAGACGAAGGGCTCATCCATTCATTGTTTTCGTATTGTTGTCAACAAAGTTTATTGTGAATTCCACGACACACAAACAGGGACAAATCTAATGGTATTTTTTTTGTTTCTTTTTTTTCTAAGTAAAGATGGGATAATATATCAGGCTATCCACAAATTACATGGTTGGCCTTTCAGCGGTATTTTTCCCCATTCTCTGAACCATTTCGAACTGGCTATTCTTCCTATCATGTGAGTATTTAATGCATTTAGTTTAAGATTCAAGGTTTTTTGTTAGTTACCCTGGTCATTTATGGAAAATTAAGGAATGAAAATACAGTTAAAAAAACAAAAATCACATTGCCCGATTTATATCCATACCGTACTTGAGGCAGTAAAGCTCACTCCATTATAACAGTCACAGTGACACAATTACGCTTGGATGGGGTTTCGCAAGGAGAGCTCTTTAGTAGCTTTCTGTGTCGTGGAGATGTCAATGCCAACTCGTTTGTCTTAATGCAGGTTCATAATATTACCTCAAGGATATGGCGTCTGCGCTGACAAATTAGGCGGTTCAAAGTTCAACCTTTGCATTTTAATGTAATGGCTTATCGTCTCTTATTGTCCAAGAAAAACTATGCAACCGGTAAAATGTTTAGGATCACCGAAATGTTTTGGAAACTTAATACATTTCGTAATAAATTGTAAATTACAGACACAACTAGTGAATTGAAATCTAATAAACCACCATTTATTTTTTTATTTATTCAGTTAAAAATCATCCTTTTTTTATGTATATATTTTTAATATTTATTGCTTTATATATGTCAAAAAATAAACAATACGATTGAATAGATATTATCTATTATATTATGTGTGTATATATTACTTGTTTATATCTTTATTTATAATTATATTTTTATTTTATTTTATGAATGTTAAAGAAAAATAAAAGGAAGAGGAAAGATGTATTGGGTTAAGACAGGAAATGCGAAAAAAAGAAGAAGAAAGATTAATAAAAAATATAGTATAGAAAGAAAAAATTAGAAGCAGAAATGATAATAATTTAAGAAATAGGCTGAGTATCTAGCTTGACAGAGCGATGAAAAAAACTATATATCTTGTTACTTAATATATATTGAAACGGAAAATACAAATAAAGTTTAAAATATGTAGATCACGATAGAATTTCTCAATTATTATCTCAACAGTTATTACACAATAGAGCAGAAGAAGTAACTTTTTAGATGGAACTAATTCCTAAAAAGCCAAAGGATGAATTTTTTGTTGGTTGTTAGTTTCTTTTTTGTTGACATACTAAAAGTCTAGACAAATTTTAGCCTATAAAATGAGTTTTTTTACTGCCATTTTGATTTTTTTTTTATATCAATAAAAAAAATGTGCAGCATCACTTAAGAGACAATTTCAAGTCGAAAATGAATATGTTACTTTTTTTTTTTTTTAACGAAGAAAAAGTAACGAAATGATAGTCATAAAATTAAAAATAACAATGTTTGTAAACTTCGATCAACCATCGATCTTCACAGTTCTAACCAGAGCCATTGTAAACACAAATCAGTTGTTAAGTTTATGGCCCTGATTCGTCAAGCCTCTAGGTTTATGTTCTTAAAACAATCTTTTTAATTTGTCAAGATTGATTTCGTTTGCTCTGATGCCTATCCATTTACCATTATTGATTTAAACAAAATCAACAAAGTCAAATATTTACAAAAAAAACAATCAAATAACATTAAATTATTAAAATTATCTAAGTGACGACCAATATTTAGAAACTTTATCTTTATTTTATGTTAGAAAGTTTTTTTTTTTTTTACGAAAGCCAGTGAAAGCAAATATTTTACAATAATATTTCTTATTTAGAAACCAAACCTCGGGCATTCTCTTGTGAACACATTTTTGTAACAGAACTTTCAAATCTTACCAATTAACATAGTCACACAGACGTTCATTCTGTTTAACAAAAAAACTATAAATAAAAATATCTAATTAAAACACAGCCCTTAGAAGATTAATATATATTTTCTAGCGGCCTATTTACTTTGAAAAGAGTTCATAGCATTATTGGAAGTTATGCGCTGAGATTTCTCATAAGGTTCAGCGGTTCCGAACCAATTAGAATGAAGCGAAGAATGCTGCTACAAGTAATCGTTTGTATACTAAGCAATACATAAACTGTCCAACCATTGATGGAAATAATAATAACTCATTCATATTCATGAATATTGACCAGAGCTAATAAAATAAATTATAAGTTATTATAATATCTGCACTAAAAGGAACATAAATTTTAAAGGCAATTACATTCGATCTCTATAGAACGGAAAGGCTAAACTAACAGTACAACCTCCTGAAATTCGTTGTTATTTTTTTGTCGATTGTATTAGTCCTAACTAATGAGTTATTTTTTCTAGCATTAAAACTTTCGGGTGGGAATACTTTTCATATTTATAATTATGAATAAATGGTTTGTTATATGGTGTGGTGTTTTACACTGTTGATAATCTTATAGAAAAAATAAATGTTAATGTTTTTAAATTTTAAATAAAGAGGTTTTGAACTTTAAATAAAGAAAATGACCTGGGAAGAATAGCCTGCAAATAGAAATTATAAATTAATGTGAGAAGGATTTTTGTATTGAAGATGTCCCTGAAGATGGCTAGAAAGGCCGAAACGTTGGACTAATGAATAAATAAAGTGTTGAGACGGATTTGGGTATAAAATTGATTTATTTAATAAATATAAATATCGTTAGCCATCAAACATACTCAAATATCTGTCATGATAACATCTCAATAAATAAATATTTCAATTTTTATTGGAAATTAAATTCTTGAACGATTTTTTTTTCTAGAAATCACCGATATAAACCGATTTTAAAATTAGATTATCTGTGTTAATTCCTTATTGAAAATAACTGTTCCCATTGGAATTTTCAGATTTAAGTGCGCTGGGCAAGATCTAACATAGGTTACTAATTCAACTTCACTACCATAAGAAACTTTTGTCACTATAGCTAAGAACTACCAAGTTTCACTTCGATGTTCTCAAAACTCGTGAAGTCATTAACATCCTTATTCTTCACTTTAGTCCTCCTTAGACTTCACGAGTTTTGAGAACATGGAAATGAAACTTGGTAGTTCTTATATATATTAAAGATATTTTCTTTTTGTATTTCATCATTGATTTGAAAAATTATGGTCCAAATAAATTAACCGAATTATGAACTGAGGAACCAACCAATTGTCTTTATTTATCTATCATGGCATTTGAACAATTGTAACTAGTTTCTAAATTAAAACCATAAATAATGTAAATTAATTGAATTCGTAAACAATATTGCATAAGCACAGCGGATCATAATTTAAGAATGTTTTCCCTGCCATTTTTTTTTTTTATAACAAGCACATATTTATGTCCTAAAAATCTTAGAGCTGTGTAATAAACAAAAAAAAAATTATTGTATGTGGTTTTTCGTAATTAGAACTATTTTTACAAAATTTTATAGATACATTCCTCTATTGGGTCATTAGGACCAAAATCGACCGAAATTGTTGGAAGAAAATTAGTTATTTTCTATTATACTATGTATAACTGTAATATACAATCAATATGTTTTTCTAATGAACTATAAAAAAAAAGAAAGATAGCAAATCTATAAAGTAGTAATAATTTCAAGGATATTGCATAACATTAAAGTCATGATTCGAAATGATCGCAAGGATTATAAATGTGCGATAAAGAGTGATTTACGATTTGATCTCAGACCACATCTTTATGGAGCCTTACGAAATACATGAGGCATCGACATTTCAATATTATGATATACATATACTGCTTTTTTTAACGACTGAGATTCAAGCAGTAAAAGAAAAGGTTTCTAAACAGGGTTTGATAGAGAATTAAGATTGCAAAAAAATTGTAGATTAGTATTTTAATAGCTGATAAAAAAATATTGGAATTATAACTGGATATTGGAAAATAAAAAATGAATACAGTGGTAAACAAATGAATATCAAATAGGAATGATAAGTAGAACATTAGTGGTAGTGGTTTGTGAAGATCATCACTATTTCCTAAATGAAAGGATATATTAGAGTAACTAAGACTACCGACTTAATTCAGTGTTTTTTACAGCAGGGCAGATATGAAGATTTCTTGTCTATTATTGCCGACTGAAGTGTAGTACAGTGTACTGAATAGTACAGAAGCCAGATGTATAGAATCCGTCTCATTAAACATATGTTCTACAACTCTTACTATTTTGATAATCTATTAATTAAAGTAACGAATTATCTCTTTTTTTCGCTTAAAGCAACTAAACAGTGCATACTATTGAAAAAGCCGAAGCAAAGAAATCGATCAACATTAATTTCCGCAATCGAATGTGTACTTGCTACATAAACATAACTTGCTAAATCTTCGTAAACCAAAAATGATTTTATTGTTTTAAAATTTTGCCAAAAAATGAGATTTGGTACTACCTATTAATCCAACCTTGACACGGGAATGCATTTATGACAGTACTTCAACGGTTACTAAGAAGCTAATAGTAGGTTTGATAAGGTAACGAATTATAAATTTTTGTGTAAAAGTTATAATGAAACAAATAAAAGTACATTCAATTTTGCATCGATCGATAAATGAATAATTTAGTCAAATGTTATGGTCGTAAAAAAAAAAACTTGTTCTGATTTTACATGGACAGCAAATTTTTTGACTGAACAGATTTAGGTAAAATTTTAAACATGTTTAGTAAAAAATTAATTAAAAAGTTTTAATTTTCTAAAAAGAGAAAACCTTTAATTGTATTGTTCTAATAACCCTCTAATATTTTCTGATAACCTTTCTTGTATATTGTAAAGCTACTGGGGATGTATTTATCAGCAATGTGAAGTAAGCCATCAATATATGAATCCAAATTTACCACCGAAATGCGGTCCTAAAACGTTCACAAAGTAACTAATTAGAAATATAAGATCTTTCTTTCGGGGTTACACCTAAAAATCTTAAACTCTGCTTCCTTTTGGAAAAGCTTTAATAAAACCAATTAAATAAAATTAAATCATACGTCGAATAAGTATTATGTAATAATTCGGTGAGGTAGGATTGTCGTAAACCGTCAGTTCTGATATTTACTTCAGCGGACTAGGATTGGAGCACAAGAAACAATCCGAGTGGTTGATAAATGACCATGTCAGTTGACTAAAGTTATGGTAATCGTTAAACGCAAAATTTAATACTGTTGAATATGTTATTTTCACTAGGATGCGCCAATAGGATCAGGAGCTATAAACAAAAAAATGCCTCATTAGTTACTTTATTAAATAAAGTAATTAATAAGCCAATTAATTATTAAGAATTTTAGAACCATTAGAAATGTATGTTCTAGAGACTAGGTTCTATTGTAAACTGGATTATTTTTCTTAAATATGCTGATATTTCTGAGTAGTATCCCCAGAGCTTTCGTGTATGCTTGAAAATTTATAGAGATGGACCAGACAGGTTTCTTTAGTTATTTATTATTATAACGTAGGAGTGTTACTGCAGTGCCGGGTCTTCTAAAACCATCTAGTTTTTGTATTTAATACACTGCATCTAGCTTTAGGCTAATTTGCCACAAACGTACAAATAGGGCCGAGGTTTTCCACAAAAAGCTCATGGCACGTCTAAAATATCCGATCATATTAGGGAAGTTTCTAGAACACAAAAGCAGGCTTAGAGAATATTAAATTAGTATTGCATTTATAGTTAAAGCGAAATAAAGAGAATTGGAGATGTAAAAAATCGATTAAGTTTGTAAGAGTTGAGCATAGCGAGGAATAACCCCATATTCGGTGAGTTTTCTTTCTTTTACCTTAATTTGGCCAGTGATATTTGTTACGATCAATCCCCACTACCATCGAATCAGTAATCATCGACCGAATCAGTCTCTACTTGATCGGCATATTACAAGAACAGAGAGCACCATACCACAGCATGAAACAGAACGAATGCTCACCGAAAAGCGCTCCAGGGTCCGAAATTCATTCCCACAAAAGGCTACCAATAGCCTCTTACAATTCAGGCCATTAAGATACAGCAGTTTGTGCAATAGCTGCAAAGAGTCGTGCCAGAAATTTCGCAACGACCTAAATGCAAGAAAGAAGAGAACTGGAGGCGATAACCGAGTTTAAAAAGCGGTTCCAAATTAAAGGTTGTCCGATTCGGGTTAAATTATTTTTTAAAGAGCCCGTAGCAAGTGTCGGTGCTATACTTGGGTACGCTGCCAGCTCTGTATTTAAGTCCATGTACAGTTAGAGGTATGGTTATTTCGTAATGGTATGCTTAAAGGTTAGCTTAAATGTTTACATGATTAATGAGTAGGGTTACCCTGTGCATATTAATAAGGAATAAAAAGAAAAAAACAATTTATTTTCATGTGTGGGATATTAAGGCACAGTATTTTAGAAGCGAGAAACGTTCAGATTAAAATGTTACGCTCAAATCGCAACCTTGCTTTATTAGCTAAAAAATGACTTTTCAAAAACTTATGACTGAGAATATTAATAAATAAATCGTTTCAGTATAAATTGATTAAGACGGACAATGTGATATGGAATATTATACAAACGATATATCATATAATATAGGTAAATATATAATATTAATTTTTATTAAATCTAGAGAATATTAAATTAAAGATGAAATAATATTCCCGGCGATCATTCACAATAATATTGTTTTGTTTAAAAAATACATCTAATTAAATAATTAAATTCTGTGTATCTTCAGATAAAAACCTTAGGAGAGATTGCTCATTAGTATAAATATTGATAATTAAATACTGAATATTAAGTTTATCAATTTCTAGCACATGCTATAGAAATTAAAAAAATTAAATCTGTACCACTACAACCAATGAAGGGTCTGAGGTGCAGTACATTGTAAGGAAGTACTGATACTAGACCAATGGTTGTGCAAGGAGGTGATTTAGTCAGAATCACGCTCAGCCGCAAGATTTTTAATTATACTTAATGAGGCTGGCTGGACCCAGGAAGGCTTCTGTACCCACAGGGCTGACTCACAGCAACAGTGAAATAGAAAATAATTATATACCACAGCCAGAGTCAAACCCGAGTCCTTAGGATTAGTAGCACAATGCCTTACTATAGAGCTACGCACCTCCTACACATCGTATGAAATACCATCAAAATATTTCTCCAAAAATATAGTAATAAATCAAGATTATATTATTTTTAGGCTTAAATTAATTAATAGAGGCCAAGACTTAAATAATTTCAAAGAAACTTTTTTTTTGTATTTATAATAATTATAGTGAAGTAATAGTGGGAAGAATATATTACTAATATTTTTTTTTAATTATACTTTAATTTGTATGGATATTTAATGTTTTGGACCCATACCTGGGTCCTCTCGCTATGAATGCATAAGCGATTATTTGTTTTTATATAAAATTAACAAAAATTATTTTATTTAATGGGAAATATGAGGGTGTGACCGGCAAAACTGGCTAAATTCATTTATTCTGTAAATATTTTAGTAATAAATAAATCTTAACTTAAAAAATTAATTAAAGGACTTTGAATAAATACCGCAATGTAATAATGCGGGGGATTAATCATACTAATTTGATGTATAATTCATTGTTATTTATAACGTTTTATAGCAACTTGTTCTTAAGGATGCAATATTTAAGATTCGTATGAAAAATCTGAAAGAAAAACCTGAAATTCCAACCTAGCTGCTAAGTAACCATTTTAGGACCGCGGTTCCGAGGTAAATTTTGATTCGCATATAGTAAGATATCTCAATTTTAGGTAAAATTTCGTATTTTGGTTTACGACAGCTTAACTTTTACAACATACTACTTGACGGAATTAATAAATTAAGGTACTCATTTGACGCAAAATTTAATGCTGTTTAATTTCTTATACCTCAATTTTTTGGCAGAATGCCAACTTTATTAAACTAATTATCTAATTAGTAAGATTTTTAGAATAGAAAGAAATGTTTTTCCGTGTTAAGTGTGGTAGGTACTAATTATTAAAGTTTTTCGCATATGTATGTTCTATGGAGCTCGACCTTACATATCGGACTCCTGTGCTAACATGTCAATATGGAAACACTATTCAATAGCCAAGGCATTGAGAGCTGACATTTAGGACTGAAAGTATTTAGCAACAGTAGAATTATTCGCAACTCCATTATTTAGATAACGCTACAAAGGCTGTTTAATGCTACCGACCTATAATTGCGAAATTCGATCCAATTAAAGGAAAAAAATAAATTTCTGGCAAAGAACAGAACTGTTTCAGCAAAAGTCATAACTCCTAAATGTCAATGCCATCTGAGATCAAAGATCCGAAATTTTTTACCAGTTTTGGTGTCATACTTAATAGCTGTTTTTAGTATCTCAGGTGTTAAAAAATATATAAGCAAAAAGTAATGAGCTCATAAAATAAAATAGATTAGTTTTAGTTTATAGATAATATAATAAAAATTGATGAGTAAGGATGTACATAATTATGTATTTATGAATATATAAAATTTCATTTGAATATGCTTCGTAGATTCGATTCGAAATCAATACATATGATTCCATCATCAAATTCAAACCCACACTAGCCAACTTCCTTTTAACGTTCACAATCAATTAATTCTCAATAAATAATGGCTCTGAAAATATGGTCTTGGAAAATTTCAACGCAGAACGGAGTGTAATGGATAAGTAAATCCCAAGTTACTATATTATATGAGACAAAATATTTAATGGTAATTTTTTAAATATAGTTTATACAATCTTAGAATACAGCTAATAAAAAACAAAAATATGTCTTTATTTCTGATAATTATTATTACTACCATAAATCTCAGATAAGTTAGAGCCCATTCATGACTCTATCATTTCATTTTCTTGTCCCATATTTATAAGTCTATTTGATTGTATAACTTTTCATACCCTATAAGTCATATAACTAAAATTATCAATAAGTTCTTCATAAGTAGAAACTAGCTTTTCATTCAATAAAACGTTAACGTAACATAAAAAAAAAAACGTTTACAGGTTTTTGCAGTGAAAAACTCCATAACACAATAAAACCCGAAATACATAAAATGGGAAGTAAACATCCAAATCCTGAAAAATCGACTTTTTTAATATAAATATAATATGTATATAAAAATGGGCTTATCTTAACTTTGGAACAAAATAAACTCTCTAAATACTAGCCACAAAAAAAAAAAAATAAAAACCTTGATCGTCCATAATGAAACAGTTAAGTGGAAACTGTACTTAACTATTTTTAATTCATATAATGAAGACTCAAATATTACTCAAAAAATGCAATTTCGAGCAGAAAAACCTCATGATGTGCACATTATTCCAATATTCATTAAAACGTGAAATTTCGTCCAATGTAAAAATAGTAACACTAGAATATTCTTTTTATATATGTATATATAGTTGACCGTAAAGATTTAAATATAAGAACATGGTCATGGTTGCGATCAAAAAAAGAACAAATACTTTTAAACTATTAGTTATAGTTTAAAACTATTTGTTCTTTTTTGACCGCAACCCTGACCATCTTCATATATTTATTTATTCTTTTTTATAATTCGAATTTCTGTCCAGGTTTGGTTGAAATCGATTCTAGGGAACAAAAGGAAATTCGGTCTATATTCATAAGAGTGACATTCATTTATGTCTTAACATACAATGCTTTTTCTAAATCAAAAAAATATTTTTCACAGATGTCCTACCTTGTATTTTAGTTGGATATACAGCAACTGACACTGTTAGTTCTATTCAGGTGCTAAGATTTTTAAAAGTTTCTATTTTTCGATACTGAGGTTACTCCATGAATTTTAGTCAGCATTGAGATTGTATTAAATTTCAATACGTTTTTGACCTGCGGATGTAGAAATTTAACAAAAAAATATTTAATATGGAAAGCTCAAGGAAATTGATTAGGAACTTTCCCAATACAACCTTAAATACTATATAGTTTTTATGTAAGTGAAAATGTGGGAACGTCCAAGGCACATGAGTGAAAAGTGCGGAAGGAAAATATATCCTCATCTTGTAGACTTTTATATATACTTTTTATTCATATCCAGTGGAAAAGAAGATATCCGTTACGTTGGCAGATATCTGTCCACAATCCAGGAAGGAGGAGCACATGAATCCGCACATTCGAACACCTCAACTCCAAGAGATGGCCGACTACCATGTCATCGTAAACCCCTTGTCATTGCTTACTAGAAAATGACAACTATGTTACGAATGAAGAATAATATAGATATACACGTTTTTGCATTAGAGGTGTAAAATGAAACTACTCTATCCCAACAGTAGCCCCGCTACCCTTAAGCTCATTTGAAGTTATTCCAGAAATTATTTATAAACATAAATGTAATATAATATTCTAGCCAAATAAGAAGAATGTTTATCTAGAGTAATCGATGTTATAATATCCGTTTGAATAAAGAGATAATTCGATCTTCCAATTCATATTACTACGACGATATTTTTTAAGCGAAGAATACTATTATATGCATGATGCTATATAATAACTAGCATCAGCTAGTTAAATATACATTTACTATATCTTGCAGTATTGCATAGATAGATAGCGCCACGAAAGAGATCCTAAAAGATCTATCTAAATAAGACAAAGAATAGTTCTAACGTTCCTTTATTGTCAGTCACGTTTCATTTTTCGCCTTGCTTTATGGTTCTATTTTATTTGTTTTACTTAATACAAAACATTACATTCATTTGAACGTTGGAATAATTGTTCATTATTATTGTCTCATTTTTTAAAACCTATTATCATTAGAGAATACCACAACTGAATTATTTTTATTTTTTAAATTTTAGTATTACAGCAGTACTCAAAGGCACTAAAGCCCATTTTTCTTTCCTGTTGTGTTATTCTAACAAATACTATTATTATTATTATTATTAGGCTAAAAACATTGTGAAGCCTGAACATTTTATTTGACATAGACACCTTCTATATTCATATGATGAATATATTCTATTATAATTAAATACTTTTTGAATTCTAGAAAATTAATTTCGAAAGACATTTCAGCGGAAATGTCCATTTTTACAATAAAAGTTATTAATTTAAAAACCACTTTGAAATAAAAAAAAATAATAAACTTTTTCTATAACCTTTCCCATATGCTTAAATACTTTTTGAATTCTAGAAAAAACAAAATTGTGTTTTGGAAAAATATGAGTTAAAAAAAAAAAAGTTTGTTTGACCTGTAAATTATTTTTTAATGTTTTCTAACTAAGTAAAAATTCTTAAAGGTGAGAAAATTTTTAGAAACAAATCTGAAGAATACGCATATTATCATATCCTAGACTCTAAAAGTTAACTAAATATTAGTTGACATAAACTATTATATTGGAGAATTGGAGAAGTAAGAAGTTCCAATAGTTTAAGGCACTACTGTTTTATAGAACTCAAGGTAATGTTAAAAAATAAAAAAGTCAGCTATATATATAAGTAAATTTTATGTTATTTTTATTAATAAAATAAATAAATAATTATTATAATAATAATAAAAAATTATTAATAATAATAAATCTAACTGATTCATTATCCTACAATTTAATATAGTGATGCGACCCATCACTTCTAATAATGTTATATACTTTTATATAGTACTTTTCAATTTATGTTGATAAAATCCTTAGTAGATTCTAGCTGTTCTACTGCATACATAATAAATGTATTCTCTGAATTAATTTAAGAAGTTGTTATATAATAACTTACTTCAATAATCTTAATTATTCTATAATTTATATTATATATTATAAATATAATATATATATTTATATGAGTTATATTGTATATTATAATTTATATATAATAACTATTATAGAACCAAAAAAGTATATAATGTACGGTATATCACAATCTCGAAAAAAAAGGAACAGATCTCCACTTGTGAGATTGTGACACAAATCTCACAAGAGGAGATCCTAACACACACAAAAAAATGACAATCCTTCCCGACCAGACCTGCCCCAGTAAGACCCCCAGGGAGCGAGTTCCTATATCACTTTTGAAATATCTGCTTAAAACAGGAACGAGAGACTGTAAGATAGTTAAACCGAATAATATTTTAAAAACGCCTGTAATTGGAAAACGGCGTAGTATAATACTACAACTAAATCCTGATACTAAGCAAATTATATAAACGAGGCTTAGAGCTACTAAAGGAAGAAAGGAACCAAGAAGATGTTTCTGGGTTATTCGGTTGGGTCTCCGCCATTAGCAAGCAGTTTCTTCCCGTCCCCTCACTTGTCATGTTTTCCGAAATGAAAACTCCCACCCATTGTACTGTGACACTGTTCTCATTGTTATATCATGCACTGCTAGGCCAATTATTGAAAATGCAGACACGGACGAAGAATGATACTCCCCTTATCTAACCGGAAATATTACATATTAAGACTCCGGAAATATTAACAATAACCCTCACAAGTGAGCTTGGTTATAAATTATTTCTTCGGGATATTGTCTAGATTGAAATATAATTTTTATAATCTCAAGAAAAACTCAATAATCAAAAAATTAAACATTTTGGCCTAAAATTTTCTGCTTCTAAGGAGCCCTTGATGTCTAAAAAATAACAATAGCTTTAACGCGACTCAACCAATCTACACGAAACTTGGAAGTGGTTTTGGGCTGTATAAACTACACTAAATGACATACATCAGACCTAATTAATCAAATTAGAACCAGAGGTATAAAATAAAACGTTGGAAAAGATTTTTTTTATTTCAAACCAATCCAGTAATTCAAAAAGTTTATTTCCGACAAACATTCCAACTATATTTTA
>NW_027112448.1:501545-511127 GCF_000696795.3 Halyomorpha halys | reverse complement strand
ATTTACTTTATTTTCAATAACCTTAACCTTTACGAAAAATTACAGATAAAAGATCCCCAATACCTGAACAAGTATTTAGAAATACTGATATTATTAAAGGAAGAAATATAAGATTTAATATACTTTAAACAGCGTACTAGACACACATTACTTAAAAAAAAAAAAAGAAATCTAAATGAAAAATGCTAAATGCTATAGTCAGACCAGAAGACTTAAACACAGAGTAGCTTTTTTGGAAGTAAATTATAGAGATAGGATACGCAGCCTCTGTAATTCCCTTCAAGACCAAATGCCACCACATTCACAAAAAAAGTGAAAGAGCTAAGGAGGCCTTCGAAGGAGTACTCATTTCGACAGTCCCTTTTTAAGATAAAGAAAATTCTAGGTAATCTTTTCAGTACAATTTAACCAATTTAGATTGGTAGTAATAGTATATAAAGTTGTAAGAAAAGTAAAACCTACAATCAGGTCTATACTACCATGGATGAGAAAAATAGTACAAATTAGAAACATTTTACAATACAAAATTATAATAAATTAACCGTCAGTCCAAGAGTTGCTATAATGTAAGGAAAATAATGCTAATAACTAGCGAAAACATTAAAATATATACATATAAATTATTGTTATTACCTTAGGGATTATTTTGTATAGAGAAGACACCGCACGCACAACCTAAAAGAAAAAAAGATAAAATTACTAAAAATATTTTAAATGAAAAAAATTAATGTATTTTAAAATAATAAAAACATTTCCATTTCTTAAAAAAATATTTCAATAATAATTGGAAATTTCTAAAATATAAATATTATTAAACTTAAATAAATTAAAATGTTCTCTAATTATTTTGTTAATAATTTTTGTTTTAAGTTTATAAATATTCATTTTACAACTTGATTGTCATTTTTGTAAAATGTATATTGCATTTGGTTATTTATCTATAAGATGTGTTGTCAGTTCGTGATATTCATATTTTTATTTTTATATATCTTCCATTTATAACTGACTTAAAAAATAATATTACTAATTTAACCTTGCTTTATGCATGTTTACTTATAATTTTGCCAACCAGAAATAGTGTTTTTAAATTAATGACCAATAGGATAAACCTTCAGAATGTTTTTTTTAAAAATAATAATTGAAATTGGCATTTGCCCAGAACAATAGGCAATTAATAAACATCATTACATTTTTAAAAAACAACTTTAAAACGGTACATAAGAACCATCGAAAACAATTAAAGAAAATCATATTTAGAAAAAAAAAAAAATTCAAACAGTAGAACCACTAAAAAGAAAGGAATATATGTTACATACCAAGGTGTGTTACATGATAACATTTGTAAGTTATGTCATTAGTAAAGCCTCTAGATTAACCTCAAAAATATGATAACATATCTCAAGTAATATCTATTACATTGTACTTTCAATGATAAACTATTAATTTGGTCATATATTATAGTTTTAATAAAACCAATAGATAAAAATGACTATATAATAATCATGAATATTATTATTATTAAAACCTAAAATATGTTAAGGAATACGTGTGAATTCCCGGCCACTAAATATTTAAAAGAATAAATTATGAATTAAGTCATGTAAAATGGTAAATCTATGTATCAATACTGACAACTCATATCCTGAATGTTCTCATCCATTTCTAGAAAATAGAGCGTAAATAAATCCTTTGACAAGCTGTGACTGATCCGTTGAAGAAGAATTCCGGGATTGTCACATCATACTTCATAGGACATCGCCGGTCCAATAGAGATGACACCCATCAAACACGAGCGCATTACGATTTTGCACTCTGTTTTACAAGGAAGCAGAGACATTACGAGTAAATAACAAAACAAGGAGAAACGTCACTTAATTTAATTCATAATTTGGATATGCAATCGATGCGGTCAATTTTCCGGCGTAGAGAGGAATTACTCAATTTAAGTGTAAAACCGTGGATGCATGGTAGTATGGATAACTCCCCGGTATGTAACTCCGAAGGAAAGGAAGATAATATTTGACGTTTTGACAACCTGTCACAATTTTAATGAAACCAGAATAAAATATTTCGGGCAGCGGACCTGCTCTCCAGAACAATAACTCAGTTCACTAAAAGGATCTAATTGGAGTACTCTTAGCAACTGTATATGATTGAATACTAATAGATTTTAAATGTGGACGACCATGTTGGGTTTTATGTATGTATATATTTTTTAATATATTTGGAATAACTAGTTTATATAACTTTTATACTATCTATTTAAATTAACTTTAAAGAGAGAGAAAAATTTTAGAATTGAAATAATGGAAAAATTAAACACATTTAAAAAACGACAAAAAGCTAGCCAAAAAAAATTAAAACGTATGAGGGTAGAAATAAAAAAAAAAAAAAAGGAAAAAAAATCATGTATAACTTTAGGACATGATCAAAAATATTTTATAATGTGGCAATTACAAAATTTTTTTCTGTAACTATTTATATTAACAAGACTAAAAAAAAAAAATTGTGCTGTACTAGTCATGAGTCTCTTTTGTCTTCTCTGGTCTTTAGAATTTTTTTCGATGACTTTAGTACAAGCTCATTGACTTACACAAAACTAGGGAACGTAAGATAAGAAGTAAAAGTTGTCAGATGCGCACACCGCACCAAATTTGTTTCTAGAGTTTGTTTTTAAGAGAAAAAAGCTTAATATTCATATTTCCTATCTCAAATAAGAAAAATTCTCCCCTTCTAGAGCGCACTGACAAGAACATTGAGACCAGTGTCAAATATTTTTCGACCTTAATATCAACAAAGAAAAACTCCATGATCCCTTAAAAAATATTAATGCGTTAAGGTTTAAAAATAAAATTCGGAACCTGTCGAATGATATTTAATTTTAATCATTTAGATTTTAAATTTAATATTTATTCTTTGATACGTAGCCAATGGGGAAGAGATTTCAGTGTTCCACTGAGTGAGGCAGCCCACGGGGCGAGCGTAGGCCCCCGCGTGGGGTATATCTGCTACTGTTACTGACAGCTTCAATGTCAAAGTCTTAATTTATTCCTCAACTTGTTTTTATTTTTGTCTTCTTCTAGTCATTAAAATATCATTTATTATATAATATATATGACAAGTAACGACACGATTCGTTCTACTACCTCGTTTTTAGTAAGGAGATAAAACACTAGGTGGACTTGACTCAGTTTCATCATACATTAACTCGAGAATAAGTTTACAAATTAAAAATACATGTTATTTTGATTTACTATAACAGTTGTGGCATAATTTTTATTTTTAAATTAAAGGATAACTATTATGAAAATATTTTTACTTAAAAATATATACATGTTTACACGACTTTAAATAAAAATTACACCATTATTTTTTTTGTTTTTTTGTTTATTTTTTTAATGAATACATATTTTTTTGAAATTAATTGCCATAACAATTGTGTAAACAGCTGCCGTCGAACTAGATATGGCGTGATAGTTGATGGTACACGAAGCCGCAACGAAGCTACAGTCACGTTAAAACCATTTTAGACGGTGACATTTCAAAGCCACGGCAGGAACTGTCGCAGCCACTGCAATGTATAATGAAGTTGCCTTGTATAGTAGTAGTCATGAGAAGATTTATTGTCAGTACTGTCGTACTAGGTATAAAATGATAGCTGATAATACATGATACGATACTGAAGCTATTGTTACGGAAGCATTCACAGTCATGGCAGTACTGTCCCACTAGATATATTATTATAGCTGACAGTACATGTAACACGAGTAAATCTACTGTCATAAAACATTCAATGTCATGACAGCAATATCGTGAAAGTAGTGTATTCCTAGGAAAGCGTGATGTTGCATGTTACAGTAGTTAATCTATTTTTTTCTCTATCCAAAGGAGAGGGAAATGATTTGCCAAATAAATGTTTAAAATAAACACATTGCTTTTTTTGTTAGATAAGAAATCAACACCCAAAGATTTAAGAAGCTTGTTAGAGGCAGTATAAAGTAATTAATACCTGTAAGAAAATGGGAAATGGGAGTCCTGGATCGACGAAAGGAAAAAAAAAAGAAAAGAAAACTCGTTCAAATATTAGCAGATATAGAATTATCCCAACTATAACATTAGTCTAAGCAAAAATAAATACGATTCTTGAAGTTCTGAGGTACTAACCACTATATTAAAACACTGTTTCCCTCATAATTACTAGAAGATATTAATCGACTTAAAGTCGTATGTTAATATTTATTCAAAAAGCCTCACTTAAATCTACTCATTATTTATTCCGAATATAACGAAAACTTAAAAAGAAAACTGATAATTATTCTATAAGCAACCTATCTAATTATGAATTGGAACAGAAAAATTATGTCGCTTTCGATTTTCGAGTTTTTTTTACAAAACTGGGCCATCCGGTTTTTATGACCAGACCAATTTAGTTTGTTTTTTTTTCAGTCGGTTGAAAATTGGAAATCCCCAAATAACATTTATATTTCAATTAAAAAAAACAAAAAAACATTATGGAATAATTTTAATTAATCACTTCCTCCATTGCTTCCATTGCACAGATTAATAACTTTCATTGCTTCAACTATGAATTTTAAGATCGTTACAACATCTGTTTAGTTGAATATTATGAATCGTTATAGCCCTATTAATAGTGGACAAATAAAAAAAAAATCAATTTTTATCGGTTATAAAACTCTCTTAGTTATCGTTTTAAAAAATGTTTTATTTGAATTCCGTTAGTTAATGCTTATTTTGTCGCAATTTAACAATGCAAGATCGCTAGTTGCATTGAAGAACAAGAACTAATTAACCAGTGATGAATATGTTTACACTCGGGGAATTGAATAGAAAAGGTAGGCAGTTCTCGATTACTATTCATCAGTTCCTTGCCGCCATTATAGAGGTGTTTACATTAGAACAGAAACGATAATTATACTAACGACACTAAAAGGGTTAGCTTTTCATTTCCCTTAATTATTATTAATGAGGAGTGGTACAGAAGGCCGGAGAAGAACTTGAAGACACCTACACCGTTCGAAGAACAAAAGGCAATCTTTGCACATGTCAACTACCCACCGAGGGATATAAAATATGGTGCAATTTCAATTTCACACAATGGACATTGTCAGCCGCCAAGCGCTCTATAATCTTTATCGTGACGTCGGATTACGGAAATGAATATTATGGAAATCTATCGTGGATCGGAAGATCAATGCGATGTTCTGAACAATCGATCATAGGATCGTTATATCGATTTTTGAGTTTAGGAGACAGATTATTCATTGTCATTTTATACGCACACTAGGCGCTACAAATTATGAGAAATTAATTTTACACCGAGATGAAACAAATCAATCTCTAATTAGGGAGTACATTAATATAAACATAATATATTGTAATGGTAATATAATCTTATTATTATATGGTTATAACTAGATGAGTTTGCATTTATTTAATGAGTTGTAAAGCTGTTCCTTATTAGATTTATTTATTTTATTATTAGATTTATTTAACCTTCTACGCCATAACCCCTGATGAAGACCTGTAACTCAGGTTGAAATATCAGCATAAAATAAATAAATATGGTTTTGTTTATTTATGTTTATTTTAATTAATTATTAATTATTTATTTTAATATATTATAAACAATATTTCGGAACTATCGCCCCATCGCCCCATCACCAGGTCCTCTACAACAGATATTAACACAATTCGTAATAACCATACAACAATACAATTAATCAACAACAAATATTTTTTATTTTAAAACAATAACCGTAACATAATTATATCCTCACATTTCATGATTAAACTGGTCTCCTGGTTTAGTCTTAGGTATAATTATTATTACTGTCAATTTAAAAAAAATTAATTAATAAATACAATTTCGAATATGAAAAATAAAGAGAAATCTAAAAACATCATATTAATAAGACTTGAACCAAGGTTATCCTTATAATAGTGATAACAAATAGATTACAACTATGCTATCTCCTGCCTCTTATTCTTAAAATATGAAAAGTCTATTAACAAATATTTTAAAAATATATTTACATAACTTACAACTACATTAAAATTTATACAAAATAATTCTAAACTGATGTTTCTTTATTATTTATAATATCTATACAATGTTCACTTAAATTTTTAGTGTCGTTAAAAATTAAAAACTAGAGTAGTTGTAACATGAGGGTAATTGTAAAAATATTAACACGATAGCAATGACCAAACATAGTATTAAACTTAAGCATAATTTTGATTTTAAAACTCCATAATTTTGGATATAGTCAATCACACAAAAAATAAGAAAATTACTGAATCAATACTCATAAATAAAAACAATGATAGTGAAATTAATTTTAAGATTGACACTAAAAATATTTAGTGTTTGCATGTATTATTACTCCTCTAAATGAACTCTCGAACATCTTAAATGCGAAAATTTCTCTTGAAATAAAAAATATATATCTAGTTACTGTAATAGTAATAGTAAAATAAACTTATAATACATAAATCAAGATTTTGGTTATTAATAAAAGTATAGAGCTGAAATTTAAATAAATGAATAAGCAGAATTGAAAGCTCTTGCAAACACATCGATTTTAGCAATCGATATTGACGTCAACACCTGTACGAAACTCAGTGGGGATAAAGTATAACTGTACCGAAAATATTGCTATAATAAATTAAGAAAATATTAGAGGCAGAACCAACTTTCCAGGAGCCGAAAATAGCTCCACAATAACTCAGCCCAAGAGTGTCGGGCCTCAAAACCAGAAGTAGACTACTTTCACGTAGGCCACTAATTATAGCACATTAAACACATATTCTCAATCAAGGGTAGATAACTTATTATGCGAAAGCATTCTCTATGACTGATCTGATTACGTTTTTATATTTCACTTTGAATACAATTAGTTATTAATCACTGTTGCATTAATCATTACTTCGGCAAAGATAGATGATCAAGGTCGTAAAGCTAAGATTGAAAAAGGAGACATGGTGAATACTATTTAAAATCTTTTTTTTTTTAATAAGGTTTTCCTTATAATCTTATTCTAAAATCCTCGACAATTTTAGACACTGGTTTAATATACTAAAAAGAAAAAAAAATACTACGGCAGAATTATTGCAGTGTAATGCCAAAATTCTAGACTGATACAAGAGCCATTGTCAGATATAAATATCGTACGAGTGTATAAACAGTCTTACAGTGTATAAAGTAAATGTGAAAGCATTCGATATAGTGGAGAAGCCAGGTTTATAAAATCCAGCCCACAAATCATATAATTTTGTAAATAATTTACTAAATCAACTAATGAGGAAACGTTTTTGGTGCTTTAAAAACAGTTACTAGTAATTAACGAAGACATAGGAATAAAGTTAATATTATTTATAATTCTAATTATATATATTTTAATTGATATAGTCACTAGAGAAGTTTGTAATTTTGGTTTTAAAAACTAATATTGTTAATCTGAGTACCAACAGAAGTAAAACGTCATTATAGTTTCATATGTGATATCAACTAGACATAAACTAACAACACTCATTTAGCGTTTAACACTTTTTAGCTTCTTTTTTTTTCACTGAAACCATTATTTTATATCGAATATAATTCCCCGCATCGTTTTCCAACTGCAAGGCAACATCATTATGTTTTTAATTACTTCAAGCAGTCTTTCTGAATAAATACAGAAACTAACGAAACAATTTTTATCCTGTATTATACCAATAACTCAATGATCTTCACGAAAATATAATCAATCATTTAGATTCGATAATATTTTTTAGTCCTCTAGGCAACTTTAACGAAATGCTCAGTTTTACATATTTTGGCACTTGGATGGAGTATTGTGTGTTATGAAGTTTACTGGAATATTTATAACAGTATTTTCGCAATTAGGTACAGAACGGTGGGGAATATACTCATGCTAGATGATTGCTTAAATAACAAAGAAAACTAACTACATTAAAATAACACTCGCACTGAGTAGATAAGTCTGACGTATATGTCGAAATGACGTCATGCCAAAACAGTAATGGTTTTTGCGCGGCAATAGAAAAACAAAATTTAAATCCGTATTTTGAGACAAAATAGCGATTTCATGAAAAAAAAATTATGGTGATTATGATTATGATGATTATCAAATGATCTATATAAAAACCTTCCAAACAATCGTAAAATACCGTATTCAAATTAATTTACTAATATTTTATTGTTTTCACTTGTAACTCCTAAGCAGTGTATCCTACCGTATAAGTATTAGAATTATAAATTAAACAGCACTAAATTCTGCATCGAGTACCATAACATCAATTCGGTCAAGTAAAATAACGTAAGCCAACATAAACCGAAAAACGACTTTTTTCTAATCAAATCGTTAAAAATTGAGATTTGAGTCCAAACAGCACAGAATTGTACTTCTAGCTGTCCTAAAATGGTTACTAATCAACTAATAGGTTAGGTAAAGTGATAGATTACGAAATTTTATGTCTTTATTTGTTTTTTTCGCTTCTAAACGGTGGGTAGAAAAAAGGTATAATTAGACACATTAGATTTTGTGTAGAATGAGTGCCATAAAGTAATAATCCAGTCAAATGATGTGGTCATAAACAATCTGCCCAGACTACATGTCGATTTCATAGCATTTCAGGCCAGTTATAGGAATCCAAGGAACAACCGCAGCATTTTTTGTGTTAGATGTGGCAAAAAATAATTGTAAATATTAATTAATTTTAATTCTAATAAATAAAATAGTTTTATGATCTGAATTTGGAGTTGTAGACACGACATTTGGTTTTTCACTAAGCAAAGATATATCGTCTAACATTTTATTGCAATACTTAAATAAAACTATTAGCTTCCATTATGTTCAAGAAACACTATATCTTACTGAAGACATAATCTGATTGTTGTCACATAAATAAACCCAGCTTGATTGGCCAAGTGATCAACAATCATTTAGACCTGCTTTCTGAAAATTACCAGCTCAATTCCACCCTAAATCATAATAAAATCCAATTCTGTTTAATTTAATTAGCCATATTTCTTTCTTGAAAATTTATTTTCTTTTGCAAAATATTTATCAGGCCAAGAGTTGTAAAGCTGATGAATGAGCGATTATTTATTTCTTTAAAACACTACAAAAAATAACAATAATCTTTTTGATACATACAATTCTATTTTATATGTAAAATAAAAAAATAAAATGTATAAGGCTTAGCCGCCCTGATCCGATACCGATTTCGTTGCATAAACATGGCTGCGTGCGTCAAACCTAAATCCGGAAGATCAGCTTAAACACAATAAGCTTTAAGGCAATCTTCTCCTTTATGTTACGGCCAATCCCTCGGATTTTTTAAGTCGGCACTGGGCTTATTCATTTTTCAGCTCAGTAAAAATAAATAAATATAATTTTTATTATTTTTAGTGCTAACAATAGTAGGCAAATTTTGGCCGAGAAAAAACTGTAAAAACTGGGAAAAAAAATAATTAACCGTTATCCTTCACTTCGGAAAAATAATTCTGTTATACTTCAAAAAAGTGAAATACTATTTCCAGAGCAAAAAATTAATTCA
>NW_027112448.1:468024-496485 GCF_000696795.3 Halyomorpha halys | reverse complement strand
TTCAGGAAAAATCAGCGTCTTATATTATAATATAAACTGATGTTATTGAATGATTTTATTTGATTCAAAGTAAGGAGTTATATATATTTAATATTTTAAATTTGGTTTATAAACAGTCATTCGGACGTGCAGACAGTAAATCTCTAAATCTCGGAACGCTTTAGAGTTGATGAAGTTGCTAAACCTCAAAAGTAACAAAGAATTATTTATGTTAGCGTACTATACAGAGACAGCAGTGAGATTACAAGAAATAAGAGGAAACAGGATTCTAAGCCTCTATTAATCAATCTCTTAATATCAATTAACCTAACTTTGTAGCTCTATTCCTTTCCTTCAGATTTTATTTTTGTGCGAAAACCCTATGGTCGCACATGCTTATGGGCAACGCTAAGTGACCAGAAATATTTATTATTATATTATGACAAAATAACAACAAGATTTAAAATTATTATTCTGTATAAAAATTAATATTTTATATAATTTATATAACTGTTATAAATTTATATTTCTGTTATACCCTAAAAACAGAAGGGCAGTGGAAGGGGCTAATGGGTAAAATAAAAAACAAAACGAGAATAAAAATGTAAATAATTAATACTCACGGGCTGGGATAATTCGGGATTTCATTTTTGTAAAAAAAATTTTTAAAAATCCTTGACTAATACTACTACTACAGTTTTCAGAAATTTGTTTTAAACCTAAGGAAATATTTCTCGTTTTTTCTTCTTTAATTAATTAGAAAATTAGTTCACAGTTTATATACTACTTTTTTTTTTAATTAAAACGAGGAGAGATGGTTATTTATTTGAATAAACAAAATTAAAGAGGATTCTTTAGAGGAAGTCATTTTAAATATTAGCCACTAAGTCAGACTACTTCAAGATAAAACCAAGCTCATATAAAATAAAATTTCATTGTACATTGCTATGAACAATTTAACCAAATCGTCAGTCATTTTTGAGAAAATATTAGAATAGGTTAAGATGGGTGAAATGAAGTGAAATATCTGGTCTTATATCTACTTTAAAAATGTAATTTCGCTTCCGTATAAGTTTTGAGCAAGGTTAACTAAATAACGTGGACCAATTTGTAAAATATGAATATTTATATTTGATAAACCTTAGAAAGTATATTTTTGTAATTGATGTGAAAGTGAAAATTATACGATGATAACAAATGATTCTTCTAAGAGAAGAGATACTATGTAAAATGTAAGTATTATTATCTTGGCGGGCCAAGAAACCTAAACCTCATTTAGGCTAAAACGGTTTAGTAACTTATAGAATAATCAGTCCTACTGGCCCTAGTCGGAGTGCATAAGGACAATAAACAAACAAACAAGGCATATAAATTAACATGAAAGAGAAGGCAATCAACATAAACATTGCCCTTGGCTCCCAGAAGAAAGGATGCCTTGAGTAAGATGACAGTGCAGCCGCGATGTGATGATGCCTTTTAGAGTTCTCATCATTATAAGGGACCGTTAGTGCCTTCCTGGTTATTATTTACTGCCAGCTTCTTCTGATAGTAATTTCATCAAGTATATGAAGAACAAGTGAGCTTCAAAAAGGGGAAAAAAAGAAATACTCTTTTACAATACCTAGAAAAAAACTATTTCATTTTTTCATCTAATAGCTTTAATACACCGAAAATTGCCAAATATATTAATATAAGGTAGTGAAAGTGGACTGATATTGTTATTTACGATATTGTAATAATAATTATTACACAGCAATTGTCCTTCATCGTCTAAATAATTACCTTCCTCTTTCCAATCATCGAACAGTCATTAAAATTGTTATTACATGTATTCTTCATCTCTATATTTAATTAATTAATATGGATGCTAGTGGTGAATCATCTTAGATTGGTGAAATCAGGTCCAATGTATGGATCCCAAAGTTAATGAATCGTCTACTAGGCACTAAGCTTGCCTCTGTGATCCCCATTATATATACCCTTAAGTCTACTACTATTCGCTAGAGAAAGTTAATCCAAAAGATAGATAATAGATCTCGTCGTTTAAATTTAGTTTTCAAATGGCTCAAATTTCCCCCTAATGAAAATATTTCAAAGGTAGTTATATCAAATCTTGTTTATAAGTTCCAAATGTCGAAATAAATTAAGAAAAATTCTTAAAATACGTACAAAAGATAAATATTTGAGTTTATTTATATATCAGAAAATATCAATTATATATTGAGTTTTAATACAAAAAAAAAAAAAAAAAAAAAAAAACACTGGCAGAAGAGTTAAGAAAAACTTAATTTGTGAATAATGTGTTTTAATACTATGTTAATATTTACAATTAACTTTAATAATGATATGTATTGTAATTTAATAATGATAAGTGTCGTATAAATGTTAAATAATTTAGCCACATCTGCACCGATACTTGTCCTCCAAGAGGGATACTTGTCAACAAAGGTGATCTCAGTGTTTGTATACCACACTGGTCCTGTATACCATATATCTGGATCATTTCAATCACTGGATCATTGTATTATTTCATTTTATCATTATACCATCATATAATATCCATATAAACTCCTTATCATATTATATAAATTGGTAACAATATTTTAAAGGTATTTAATCAGTAACTGGTAAACACAAAAACCCTCTGAAAAAGAATTCAATTATTATCATTTCGCTAGGACTCAATCTTAATTCATTAATTAATTAACTTATGTTTGGATAATTGCCTTCAGCGACTATCCTGGCATCCCGACGACAGATACATAGCAACAGAATTTTTAATAATAAGTAAAATAGAAATTTAGACCAAAATACTAATAAATTGAATATACACTACGCCATTTTCCAAACTAGAGCAGACAAATAGAAAATAAGTTGTCTCAGTAGGGTATGTCAGTCGAAATTAATTACATAAGAGGTTTAATGTTACTGCAAAATACCTTCACCACTAACGAAAATACTTTATTAGCCTACAAGAAGAAAAGGTTCAGCACCCGATTTTATTTTGTCATTAAAACAAAATAATAATAATTTGTAACCACCAAATGATATGTATGCCAAATTATTGATTAAGTAATCACAATTAACAACAAAGAAAATATAATTTTTCCGACTCCTCATGAAAAATAAAGCTTATAAGTACAAATGGTCCGTTGGTACAACGGTCTCCGCAAATTATAAAATCAAACAACATTTAAAGTTAATAATCATAAGTTTTATTGTTTTGTTTTTAAGATTGTGGATAAAAAATAAATTATATCTTCTCTATTTAGAATTGAATGAAAAACTAATTGACAAGTCATCTAATATGATCTATTTGAAGGGTCCCAGTTAGAATTGCTTGGGTAGATAATATATGGTTTAACATTTACATAGAATGGATCTGCTAAGGTTTGGGCTGTGTCAACACAGTTGCTAAACAAAAATGGTCCGGCGATATATCAAGCACAACTTCATTGCTCAACCGAATTTATACCTACACTAATAATATGTCGGGCCTTTAGTTTGGATTTATGGTCACTCCTGCTGCCTTATCCAAACATTTCGTTAGTTGCATTCTCCTCCTGTTTGGAAGAATTTCTCACCTTAAGTGGCGAAGTGGATGGTCTTTAGGTGATGACATAATTTCGGGCAAGCCTCTTTCTTATCGTTCTACGTTCAGTGGAGAGATTCAGATAAAAAATTAGTCATGATTAATAAGACTTTTTTTTACTTACACTAACCTATGTATGGAATATATAGTGGGGGAAATTATTTTGATAGTGATAGTCTCCTATAAGTATATGTGTAAATATATATACATATAAACAAGTTTTGCAAAATGGACAAAAAGGCGTATGAAACTGACATTACATATTAAGGATGGGTACATACCTGTTTGACAGCAACACTTTTCCATAATATAGATTGACCTCAAGTGCTCCTTAATATATATTTTTCAATTTTATCTAAAACGGCTAAGGAATTAGATTAGATTGACTAGGCAAATTATTGTACAATTCTGTCTTTAATATCAACTAAGTCTTACCCTTATTAGTAGTTCGACAGGGCTTAAATGCCTAACTTTTAGAAATAGCTTCCTTTGAAGAAACTTTAATTTTGTTTATGATTATGATTATGATTATGGAAAATAAATAGTTGTAAACTATTTTTGTTTCACTTCTGACCGCAACCCTGACCATCTTCTTATATATCAATTTTTACGGTCAATTATATATACATATATTTAATTTTGTTTGTTTGGAAAAATTAACCATTTTATAGTTTCTTAGAAATGAATAAGTGATTCATGTAAACTATGAAAGGATAGGATTATCTTAAGGAGATACTTACTTAAACATATTTTTCTTATGGACCATCCAGGAAGCGAGGATTTCACAGAGAGTTGCCTACATTGCCTATTAGGTTAATTCAGCACTGTAGGTGTCACGTCGTGGCCCAATGGTTCATGTACTCCAGAGGCCGCTGTAGCCGAGGGATTAAAGGCGTCTTAGCAACCTAGAGTGTTTGGCGCTAGTTCGATTCCGACATCAGCAGGTTGACATTTATTTCGTGGAGACCCCACAGAATGAAAATTAGACCCTCTCATACTGATAATAATATGTTGATTATCTATTAAAAAAATATGATCATGCATTACAAAGTTTATGTATGGGTTTATTAACGAACACGCCATTATTAGGTATTACTTCCTTCCCTATATAGACTAATGAGGATCATCGAATATTGACTCACACTATGGCCTATATTCTTCTTACAACAGCTCCTAGCACAGCAGACCCTGACCAGACAACGATCTGCTATTCATGCTGAAGACGGTTTGGGTAGCCACAGCGGCACCAATAGCAACCAGAGGACCGGTTCGGCGAAAATTCCGCTGCTAATCTATGTTTAGGGTAATGAGGGAGTGTTGCAGTCCGTTAGTCGGCTGATATCTGGGCTGCACCGGGCTTCGATAAACTGTATGTAATCAGTGGCCAGGAGGTGTTAGTGCGGGCGTTTATGAAATACTTCTGCGGTGGGTATAATGCCAGAGATCGGAGAGTCTATGATCGTCCTAGGGTTAGTGGTGGAACAGCGGGACCGAACATTTAACAATTTAGATCACTAACTAAACTCTTATAAGCACAGTTATTCTGGATAAAATTCTGAAACGCAAGCAGTCCAATAATAATAAATAATTGAATAAGACGAAATAAAATGAATAAGGTGTTAGCATAATATTATAAATTTGTTTATGCTAAAAATTTTAAATTTAAAACGAACATAAAAAATATCGATGATCAATGTCAAAGATCGTATTTTATATTTTCTAGAAATAAACCCATTTATTTGCTTTTTAAATAAATTACTAGGATTAAAAAAAAATAATAACAATTAAGTTACATAAATGTATTAAACACAAGATGACAACTGCCGTAAAACAATTAATCATAAACCAATTCATAATTAAAACTCGATAAAGAAACCTGCATTAAAAGTGGACTTCAAAAGTCATGCATCGCACTCATAGAAGAAAGTAGGACGAAAGAAATGAAGCGGAACTTATAATAATAATTTACTAAATGGAATCATCACCAGGGTTAGAAAGTTCTTTTACGATACATCTAGTGTGGGTATTAATTGGTCGCAACTGCCGCTTTACGAGAGTTTAAGATCTCAAGATAGTTGAATACAAGTGAAAGCGCAACTCACATTGGTTTAGTAGCTTTACATAATTATCAATAAATAAATATTGAACAGGTTAAGACTTTATTGATAAGTATTTATATCTTTTATATTATTAATATTTGCGATGGATCCTCTAACTTTTACTAGAAAACTAAAACTTTTGTAACTGATGGTACAGAAAAAAAAAATGAAATAATATGAATAAGGCAACCTTAACGGCACTATAACTATAGTCAACAACAATTGTTGTTATTATTACAATATTATTACAATTGTTAGTAATAAGCTTGAAAACGCTTCAAATCCAATTATTTCAATGACTCAAATAATTTAAATTAATCATCTATTATACCTGTAAATGATAAAAAAAAAAAAAAAAAAACTAAAATACTGATTTTAAGTCACTACTTACAATCAAGACGAACAAAAATTTGAAACTTTGATGGACGGTAATGTCGGATTCCATAGATAGGTAACCAATAACTTAATTTTATTTTCAATAAATCTCAAATATCTGGAGATTATAATAAAGTAAAAACTAATATTATTAGTCTTGTGTTTTTTTTTTTTGTATTTTGTATTTGGTACAATTGCATTGACTAACACTTTTGTACTTTTTAACTCCTATAATATCATTATTATTGTATAATATTAACAAACGTGCTCCGTACAATTACAAAAAGAAATCTAGGATTAGAGCCTTTAAACATGGAAGAGAAGAACTGCTTGCAGGGACTGGTCAGTCAATATCTCATGATAAGAAGGAGGTAAAGATGTGCGGAAAAAGCAATCCATCAGGACGCTTCTACACGACAATGAATTCCAGGTTACGAGTATAGTTAACAAGAGACCACGCGGGAGGCCAGATGTCAATAGTCAAAAACAGAAAACAAATTTTAAGGTTTTATGTGCAAACGGTACCGAAAATCGAAATCACACTTGAACTTGTTTAGAACTATGTACTAAAATTATGTTATTCATTCGGGGACCTTAAGATAAAATTAACCAAATTCAGATGTTTATAATGAGCACCATATTGTTTTAAAAACCAGGCCGAAGATATGAATGATAGAGAGCATATACTCTCTTCAATTTTTGTTCGATTTATTTTACTTTTAAAAAATAATTGAATGGAGGTAAAAATTGAATAATTAGCATACAGGAATAATCAATTTACTCACAGCAACGATTTTATTATTCATTGCATCACTATAATGTTTTAGATAATACAATAATTATTTTCTCAATTTTAATTTCAAAACCAGTATAGACAATTATTTATGTCTTGAAGATGAAATATTCATAATTTATAAATTGTTATCAGAGTAAATACCACGCAGTACATGATGGCAAACTCATAAACTAAACAAGACAAGGTTTCATTTCCATAATTACGAACATATTACCATATAAAATCGAATCTTTACAACCTTGTGCAAAGAGGGAATAAATATTAAAACAAGCAGGGATATTCACACAAGAATTCTAACAAGAACTATTATAAAAAAAAAAAATAGAATTTTTCAATTATTGAGAGCTAATTACCATTAACAGGAGTTAAGTGAGACCCGATGAAATTAAATCAAAGTTTAATTAATGTTGGCTGTAGCCCAGATGCCGTGATCAGAGCCGTTTAAGCATCGCTATAATTAAAAGGAAGAAGTAGTACAGGCTTTTTAGTAATTGCTTCGTAAATACATGATCCTCTCAACGGAGCCATTATGTGTACTAATAATAATAATGGGTAATAAAATCTCAACAAAAAATTAATGAACATCAAACTGTAATATCAATGTAGTGCTGTGAAAATACCAGCAGTAACTTCCATCATACTTAATGCTCGTATTAATACAAGACCCCTGAGAAAAAAAGTTATTTCACTCCAATTTTTTATTATATTAATAAAACCAAGTAGGTACTAGTTTAAATTGATGTCTCAGCATACCATTGCTGCAGTGAGTAATAAACAGCGGCACTTTCAATACGTTACAAAACATAATTTTCCTTTCTGAGCACCATATCTTTGAAACACCAACATGAAAAGAGTAAATAGAGATGAACTGAAAGTAGAAAAAATTTTCTGAAATATGGGCACTAATAAAATCTGTTTACATTCAATAGTTCCCGACATAAAGTTTTTAAATTTAATTTTTTTTCAAATTAACATGAAATCATGGAAACTACACTTTTTACTAACTCTCAGTGAAGGAGTAGTGACAGGAGAAGGAGTAGCAGTTTCCATTGTATTTCTTTATTATTATTATTTTTAATTCATCCTGTAAATATAGTATGAATGGACACTCAGAGTAATAATACTAATAAATGTCATTGAATATGACAACTTGGATTAATACATTCCTCAATAAATAAATTAGTTTATCTATATCAATGATAAATTTCAAAGATGTTCTATCCATTGATACTTTATAGTTTCAAGTAAAAAATATTAAGATTTGTTTACAATAATTAATTAATTATACCCATAAGGAAAGTAGTGTGACTGAATACACGAGAAATTTTATTATTTGTTATTTACTGATATAATAAAAATAAATTAAAATAATAACCCATAGCATAGGATCGGAGAGGTTTTCCAAGAAATTTTGATATCAGTCTTTTTGGATCAATTTATTTTTTTTCCAAGTTTTTCAATATTCAGTATGAAGAAGAGTGATGATAACAAAAAATCACCAAAAAAAAAAAATCTCATATCACTGATTGGTATGAATGCATATTAAGATGGATTTATTTTGTTTTCAATATTTAATATTATTTTGCAATTATTTGCTATACTAATTATAATTAGTATAACCTCAGGAGGATCTCCTTGTCTGACAGAGGCATTTCGTGAACCAAAAAATATGTGAGTAGGGCGTTCAATTAATAATACAGGATAAAGGAAGGGAATACTTGTTAATTTTCAAATTCGAAATTGCTTAGTTTGCGCATTCTGTCCAGAAACGTTATGCTAGACATTACAAAACTATTATCTTTCCAACTGTTATTTACAGAGGCGAAACGAGGTCTGTTAAACTAAGGGAGGAGCGCATTAAGGATTTTAAGAATAAAGTACTACGTAAAATATTCGGAAGGAAAAAAGGATGAATTAACGGAACTCCATCCGGTAAATATAATTTAAGTTTGAAGAAGTTTGTCGAGGGGTGCGGTCAGCAAAGAACAACATAAATAAACAAAACCATATTTATTTATCTATTTATTAAATATGGTTTTGTTTATTTATGTTGTTCTTTGCTGACCGCACCCCCCGACAAACTTCTTCAAGCATTAATCTACGGTCAATTATCTACACCTCAAATATAATTTAAGTTATAGCATTGCGGCGAATAAGATGGGTGTATAAGGTTGTAAGGCTTAGTAACGAACGGAAACCCAAAATATTATTAACATATTGACTACTGACAAGCAAGTTTGCATTAATAGCTCAGGACGCCGACTTCCATAGTGCTCCAAGGAAAGAGGAGCAGTTATCTCGTAGTTGGTAGCCAACGTGTTAAGCACAGAACCGACGGGTGTATCAAAATTGATCTGGTAGTTTTGGTTTGGACGGGCGAACCTGGTATATAGAGAGCGATTTATTATTAGTTAATTAAAATTTCTGTTGTACCAATTTACTTCTTTTTACAGATGAGATATTATTTATCTTTATTATTATTATTTTAGTTTGTCCAGTATATATAGTATGAATGAACACTAAGAATTATATATATTTTTTTTTTCGGCCAAGACTCCCAATGGAGTCCTATACTGCCTAACCATGGTTGGGGGTCAAAGTTCTTTATTTTGTGGGCCGCCACTCAATGAAAAAAGTCAATGCCCGAATTATATTACTCATTGCCCTTGATTGTGGCAGCGCGTATTATTAACATTCCTAAATAAATAAAGCAGTCTTTACATGTGAATGATAAATTTCACAGATCATTATGGATTGAAATTTTAAAGTTTTGTCGGATTGATTAATTACTTATATATCAATTCTAGAGGTTTTTATGTTTTAAAAAAGCAATCCAATATCAGACATTTTCCAACAGTTCACAAATCTTAAGTGTTATAATGACCAAATTAGTGACTATTATGATATAATGATCGAAAACAATCATGAAATAACTAACAGATTTATGTGTCATCTGTAGAACTGCTAATCGATATGATAATAAATAATAAAAATAATAATAATTTTTTGAAGAGCTTACTTCTAAGACGTCAAGTGAAGTGATCAATTATTTCTGCGTCTATTTACCTATAATAAAATAAAATATATAAATAAAGAGTAATTAAAGCACACAAGTAAATACGCATATAAATAAACGTTTTTTTCTAAATACTAGCTTATGAATTAATAATAAACCCTTCAAGTATAGTTAATCATAAAATTTTAAAAATCACAGAAAAATTATGGTATATCATAACTATGACTAAACGATTTTAATTAGTTTAGAATATAGTATACTATTAGCCAATAGTTACGAAAAAATTATACATGCATTAATATATTATAAATTGCTGATAAATCTAATTTTCCTGATTTAATCAATCTAAAAATATTACACAGCTACACTAAAACGATAACAAGATATTCAAAAAAAAGAATATTATGGAATCAAGATTCAACAGATCCTAATTTTCTAGAGTAAAATCAGGAAAACATCACGTACCTTCGTTTTCATCAAATACTGTTTAGGAATTATACACAGAATTATGTATAATTTCAGTATACGACGATAGGTGAGGTGATAAAAATTAGACAGCATTAATTTCAAATTATTTCAGAATTATTCAAAATAAACACTTTTCGTAAAATAATTGAACTCGCCATCAAGTTGAAAAGCCATAAAAATTCAATTATTACTTTCTTGGAACAAAAATTCATCAGAGAATTTAAAAATCTCTTTGAGGTCCCGAATTCTCAATAAAATAAAAGCCATAAATCAAAATAAAAACATGTAATAAAAGTAATTTTTCATTTTTCGCAGGTTGCCGGAAAAAAATAAACCTTTGGACAACGACCGGTTTAAGACCTACAAACATTTTAAAAATTAATGCCTAACCCCACTACAAATAGTTAGAAGGTTACTCACGTCGATCAGTAAAAGTTAAACGTGCGATGGGACACCGAAGAAGACCCAGTTGAAATGGAAAACGCTGTCACTTTTTGAAACGGATGCGACTTGCTTAACAACTAAAATATTCACTTATTTGTATTTAACAAACGACCAGTAGTAGTTCAGTAGCTTGTTAACTGGACGTGGTATGAGTAAAATTCTGAACAACTGAATCTATTGTCTGGTGGGTTAGTATAATTAAACTTAATTATAATTATAATCGTTTAACATTATTAAAAACAAAATTAAGACCAAAAAAAAACCCTTAAATGTCGCATTGGAAAATATGTAGAAAAAGCCCTAGATTTTCAAAATGACTTCAGCAAAAGACAGTAAGCAGAATTTTAACTAGCTAGAGGAAATTTTAAAATAGTTTTTAATACTGTGACTAAAGTGAAGATGAAAATAACCAATAGAAAAGCCGAAACTTTACAGAAATGTAGAGTTTATAAATAGAACTAAACGGTTTTTATCATTATATAGTTTTATATAAAAAAATTACAAAAGAACGAAAAGTTAAATCTATAACTGTCCCATTGATTTTGGAAAATGATCGAATGTTTAGTTGAAATATTTTTAACAAATAAAATTATTTGACAAGACAGGAACTTGCTTATTCAATAGGCTATTTGACGACGTAGGAAACAATACATTTTAGAAACCCAATAATACATGTTTTACTTAATATAGATACAGGATTTAATTTCAGTATTAAAAACTAAGATGTTTAATCTGTCTACCAACAGAAGGAAACACTAGCCGCCAAGATCGTTTCATGTGTGACGTCATTTAGACATAAACAAACAACACTAAGTTAGTGATTCACACTTTTTAGCTGTTTTTAAATTATTACATATTTTGCTGTAAAATAATTTTCATTATTTATTTTTAAAAACAACCATGGAATACTAGATGGAACTGGAAGGCAAAATCATTACGTTTTAATTACTTCAAGTAGACTTTTGTAATAAATATAACCTCTAATGAACAAACAATTTGTATCTTGCATTATACTTACATCAAAGTGATATTCACTAAAATAAGCTATCTTTAACCAAATGTTTCTAGTTTTAACATATTTTAGCACTCGAATAAATAACTTTTGTGGAGTATTTATAGTAGTATTTTTGCAATTAGGTACTACACAGGAACGATAAGCAATATAACTCATAATAAATAGTTGCTTAAATAACAAAAAAAAACTATAGAGGGAAACACACGAAGGTATAAAGTCAGGAATACTACATAAAGAAGCAACCTGAGAGTGAAATCGGTTGAACATATAATACTAGAAAATAGACCACTAAAGTGGTTTGGCCATGTAAAAAGAATGCAGGAGGATAGGATGTCCAAAATAAAGTATGGAACGAGAGTCGATGGAAGAAGGACAAAATGAATGCCGAGAAATACTTGGAATGGTGAAGTCAAAAAAGCATTAGACAAGAGAGGACCTTTTGAAGAATTGAGAGACCATCAATTGACTGGACTGGAGTACAGCCAGCAGTAACAGGGCCGAGGATTATGGATCCGGCTCTATGAGCAAGCTCCTCACACTGCTGTGCGGTATCTGAGCAAGGGTTCAGAAGAAGAATAAAGAAAACTAAAAATGAAATAAATAACAATAACATTCACACTGAGTAGATAAGTATGTTTTTATCGAAATGACTATATAGCAGCTTACTTTTATACACGACAAAACAAAATCTAAATTGTAATGCGTAGTTTCAAACTAAATAGCGATAATAAAAGAAAAAAAACAGGACTAATATCATTTTCAAATAAGCGATATATGGAACTTTAAAAAACCAAAAATACCGTATTCTTGTAGCTAAATTCAATTTTAATGTGTATTTGAAGGCTAAATAGTGATTTTAAAAAATATAATAATAATAAATAAAAAATATTATTATCAAATAAGTGACACAAGCCACTTTCCAAAAAAAACAACAACGTAAAATGCCGCATTCTTGTAGCTTCCGAAATTAGTCTCTTCAAACAAAGCAACATATTAAGATAAATATTTTAGTGATATGAAAATAAATATTACTGAAGTTTTTGGTTTCTTTCAGTTAACGTGAGGTGGACTCGTTGAGTTTGATTTCTCATTCCTCAAAGCATTAATAAGATGATTTAATATCATTGGTTTTGAAATTTCGATTGAGAGTTGCCCGCCTCAGCAGTATAACCCACGTATTTCATAACACCATAACAACAGTTCATAAAAGTTATTGATCATACAATCCATAAATGGCAGACCCAACCATCTATATGAAGATAAGAAACTATTTTACAGAATAGAATTGAGTATAAGTGGATATAAAGTCGGTAATGGAGATGTGCCAAAATAGACGGATGTGGGAGAGCTGTTTAGCAGGGAAGAACCAATCTCGTTGGCAGTGACCCATTCTTCCACCTCTTGTTTTCACTACGTTCCTCGGCCTCACGTGCTTGAGATTGTTGTAACATGTTAGTGAGTGCTCCTTACGTAATTCCCTTGCATAACCGAAAATATGCGTGGGATCCTCTTTTTGTTTTAGTTAATTGTAGTGTTGCGTAAAAGATAGATCACAGGAAGATTAACATCAAAAATATCTTGAGAAAAAGTAACCATTAATTTTTTCTATCGAAAGATTTAGGCCATGAGAGAGATCAAGACCAAAAATAGGTCTCTGATTACTATGAGTTTCACATAGCATTGCTATGAACTATAAAAAGTATTATTATACAGATCTTCTATACCCTATCATCTTAGAGTTCCTTTTTGAGGGAAATAATTCTGAATCGTGGTTGGCGTCGTAAATATCTAATTGAGATAAAAAATAGTGGTAAGTTAGAGAACATCGAGTCAGGCTTCGATGAGACAAGTCAGTTCATTCTATATTCAGAAATTTACCTAGATGTAACATACAAAACATAGGTTCATAAACCATAAAAGTAACGAAAAATATAAGCTATCATAAGATTAAATTAGTTTGAACAAGAAGATGTCAATGGGTAATCCATCACTTTCGTCATCAACAAAGCCAATTCGTTAACACTTACAAGGATATGTCCAAAAGTGTGTTATAACATGGCATTATCACTCTTCTCAACCCAAGTTTATTAAGTTTATCCACAATGGAAAAAATGGACTATCACTTCCAAGACCTATTGTCCTCATAGAGAACCTCACTAGTTATGTTAAGATACTTGATAAGTTTTATTCCAGTGCGAAAAACGTATAAATAGCTAACTTATAAAAATTCTCTTTTATTTTTAGATCATCAAGGTTGTTAAGCAAAAGAAAAAATAAGGCCATTTTTTAACATAACATTAATATTCCAACTTGACGATCTTCAATCTCAAAAAATCATTCGGTAACTGTTCACCCAATGCTGTTACATCGGGTCAAGAAAAACCAGTAAACCTTAGAAAAACCCCGAAGAAGCGGACAGAGGACTAACGGAAGGATTTGACCCCGGTAGGATGGGAACCATTCTCTGTGAGCAGCCTCGACTCCTATTGTCAGTGGGAAATGTTTGTTAAGGGTCAGCCTATACCGTTCCGGAGTCGAAACAAAAACTCTAAGAAGATCCATAAGGTACCGTTTCCTAAGGCTATCTCTATAAGGAAGTCTTTGGACCGCGTATTTAGGAGGCAAAAAATATCTTCTTTATATCCGAAGGATGAAGAAGATTCCTACATATCGCACTTTCTTCCTAGTACGAGCAATCTCCTTTGTCATTCTTCATAGGATTAATCTAAGGATACATAGATGTAAATGCGTTATATTTGTTGAAAAAAAATATATTTAATTAAAAAATATTATTCAGTTTCTTGGATAATACAAAAAAAACACCCTACAACCTACAAAAAGTGAGAGAATCTTCTTTTACTGGTTCTTGAACATCAGTTGTAATTTGTCCATGATTACGCTCAACCACCAGGTTTCTCTCCAACTATGTGTATACATTTTATAAAGGCTGGGTGAGCCCCAAGAGGGATCCTAAACCCACTGGGTTGACCAATATCTATAGCAACAGATTAAATTATCTACCACAGCCTTTCTTTCTAAGCTACATTGCTCCCTAAGATCCTTCTTCTTTTTGGACAATATAAAAAATAAAACTAATACTAAAAAATAAAACCATTCAAGGGGTTTTTCATTTAGAATTTTTTTCTATAAACATTGTTTATTTTCAAAATTGGAAATATATCAATAAATGTCTGATGTCACACAACTTTCTCTGTTGACTGACTCACGAAATTTTCCTAACCACTCTAGCTGCTATGACAAATACAATAATTCATTGCTGTATCTTTATTAATACTGTCCAATAGGTATTGCTTTATATTTAATTATTTTTTTGTCTTATTTCACAATTTATATATCCTTCTAACAAGCAAATGGAATTTCCACGAGGCGCACAGATTTCAAGTAATTAGAAAATTGAACAATCTTTCTTGAAAACTGAGAAAAATACATTGAAAAGGCCTTCATGAGGGCTACTAGACGGAGGATCAACGCTCAGTGCGATGGTACGCGCCATGGTAAGCGAAGACGAAAAGATCAAGGCATGAACATGTACCTCGAAGATCTAAAAGAATTCTATCAAAGCATGTTGGAATACGTGAAGTCCAGGCAATAGTAACTGTAATATGGATTAAGGTAACACGGCAATTTTCAGATTTCTACATTCGAATCATATATTGTTAATAAATATCTGCAAAACCCATATATTATTCTGATAAAAATTTAAAAAGTGAGTATTTCATATTTTAAATGACTTCTTGTGCTGAACCGATTCACTTTTAGCGTAGAAAATTTTATTATAAAAGAAAATTAATGTACTACTTTTGGTGTAGAAATCGAGAATTGAGGAAATTTTTATGGTTCTATATGGCTTAAAAAAAAATTGTGACAGAATAAATTAAACGATTGGTGGGATGAGTGTGTTACAAAAGCCTAAATCAGGGTTGTTTCCAGTGTAGACTTACCCTGAAACTGAAGAATTCGCGAGATAAACGAGCAAAATGAACCTTAAAATTATAAATTATGGTTTGAAATACAAATTAAAACGCGAACTTATTTGCACCTGATCAGTTCCTACGATCGATGTTGCACAGAAGGCACATGGCTGCATTAATTCGATGAAACCCACTTTTACGGAATGCATTAATAGGGCATAAGTGAAAATAAGATAATTTAAAAAAATAAAATAAATTGAGTCGTAATCTTGATAAATTTCACAAATAATTCTATATTATGTGAATAATTCATCATAAATCACAAAAGCACCGATGAAATATTATCCGCAAAAATAATAAGTTGTTAAAATATGATGAAAACTTCCTAATGCTTGACCAAGTAAATTGATAGGTTCTTAAACGGTTCTCCACGACTTGAAATATCACGACCCTAGCTAAACAAGTTTAAAATTTACCGCAAATACATTTATTCCATCAACATTTTTTAATATTATTAAAATATTTCGTTTTTTAGGAGGAGAAAGGTTTTTTATTTATTTGTAAACATTTAAAAAACAATTATATACAATTTTTATAAATATATACAGAATATGGAAGGGTTTTAAAAAATAAAGAAATTATATATAAAATCATGAAATTGTGCCACAGTTCTTGGGTCGGAGACATACATGTTACTATTAATGTTCATGGTGAACGTCGAACTTAGATTAGCTATTACCTTAGATTTGCACTATTTCCATGTTAAAAATAATTATATAAGCACTTTCAGCACTGAAGACGACATATTATAATAATATATAGATATGGTATTAGATAACCAATAAATTGAATTTTCGTTCTAAAGTTTTTATCAACTATTTGTTTATTTAATCACTCACATATATACATATAGATTGAGAAACAATGTAAAATCCACAGTTTTAGTTTAATAATTTGTCTTAATTTCAAATAAAAAAAGTGTTATTTTATTAAATATCATTATGATAAATATAATTATGATTTTGTACTAATAATCTGCATCAGGAATATATAAATTTGTAATTAAGTATTTTTCATACATCCATGATTTATTCCTAAATTGTTAAATAGATCTGGATAGCTACTGTTTCAATATTTTTTAATCAACAAATGATTAAGAAACTGTCTAAAGTAGTAATCCTGAAAATAATCCAACATTAAAACAGTCTATCAATAACAAAACAGACTTGTTTTGCCTTGAACCTGATGAATGCACCAATGTACATTTTATTATTTAAACATAACTCATTTTGTTATAATAATATCCAGATAAACCCCGGAAAGTCTCAAGAAATCGGAATTGGAATCAGAAAGTTGTGTGACTTAATCTCAGTTCTCGTTGGTTGGAGAATTTACAATGTTTCCCTGGAGGCCTTCGGCAGCTTTGAGCCGCTTATCTCAAGGTGTCCTTTAGGCTTTCTAGTCTACCTGTTTTCTCTTTTAGTTGCGAAAACTTTCAAGAAGCGAGGCAGAGCAAGAGCGGATGAAGTCATCGGACTCTTAGCCAGGAGTAATTTAAATTCCTATCAAGGATATTATCCTTTCATAAAACATCTCAACTATTCAGAATTCATTTCAATTTACTTTTCGAATAAAAGATCAAGTTTTATATTTTTTTAGTAATTTATTTTGATGACAGAAAAGACAAGTTAGTAAAGCAGAATCTTGTTTGCGTTTCTTATGAGATAAGACTAAAAAAGGCCTGCTTTAGATTCATAAAGAAGACAGAACCCAGATAAGAAAGACAAGAAGGATCATGGAACTGATAAGGTTATCTTCACAAGTGTTACCAAAGATAAGAATAATGCGAAGAGCAAGCAGGTATCATACACCATGTAGAGAACAGAACTGCCTTCCATTGGCTCTTTCCCTTAAATATTCCAAATTACGATTAATTAATTTGATAAGAGTAAATGAATAAAGACGCAATTTTCGTTTCCTATAATTTACTTTAAATGAAAATATTAATATCAAATAAAATTATTTCCAATAAATATGGTTTTTAATAAAACTCTAAATAATTGAAAATTGCATCAAGAAGCGAAGGTAAGATAAATTTTCAACACACCATTTTCTTCTTACCCTTTTCTTTTTTTATGCTTTGTAACCCTTTTTACCTCTTTCTACAGTAACAATATCACATTTTAAGGACTCCTTGTTTGAAAATATCAATGTAATTTATTGATTATAAAAGTACATACCAAGCAATGAATGGGAAGATATCTATTGCAATATATCTTCGAGGAAGGAATTTATTGGAGAATGAAAATTAAATATGCCAAAAAGAGTGAAGACAAAAAGGCCTTATGATCATTGGCATAGGAATTGAGTGCAGTTCATATGAGGTTCCTTCTGATTCAGCTTAGATTACAATAGTGGACAACCATCTTAGCCTCAATATAAATCTGAACCTCGAGGGCATTTTCAACTCCTCTATTTTTGGCTTCACTTTCGCTTTAAAGGGGCGTTTAAAATAAATAGTTAAAATAAATAGCACAGTTTAAAATAAATAGCTTTGAAAACAAATTATTTGTCCCTGATCATTTCTGACATAAAAGGGGGGCTTATCTTGAGGTGACCAACCTATTATAACCATTGTGGGGGTCAAGTTTTTCATTTCTTGGGACCGCCACGAAATGAAAAACAAAAAAAAAGGTTTTTTCACAGCCTTTTATCTTCTTTTAATAATTATATTTTTTAGGCAAAACTGTTTTTTATTGCAGATTTACATTTTAAGAAGGGCTATAAAACATTATTTCATAATATCCGATAGTGCCTGATCCTTTCTCATCACTGGTTATGGAGCTTACATTCTTTTCCATTAAACTTAACTAAACTTGAAACTAAAATTTAATTATTTAACAAATTTTGTATTTTGGAAGTACTCTTCAAGGTGTACGTTCCCTAAAGGAGTAATATTTTAAATTTATCACGCATTCATAAACATTATTACCTTCCTTAATGTTTGACAATTTCGAGTCCTCAAGGACATAACCACAACATTTTAAATATTTCGTTAATTTACCTTACATAATTGTTTTTAACATAACAATTTAAAATGAAACAGAACAATGAGGCACCATATAATAAACTCAGACGAAAAATCTATAGATAAATTAACAAGTTCAAGCGCAATACGTTAATTAACATTACACCTAGACAGGTTACATTATTGCGGCCGTCCGTAGCTCAGGTGGTTGAGGCCTGGTCTTAGCACCCTAAGTGCTGGTGGACCCGATTCGAATACGGCCTGGGGGGTGGACACTTGGAAGAAATGAAAAACTTGACCCCCACAGTGGTTATAATAGGTTGGTCACCTCAAGATAAGCCCGCCTTTATGTCAGAAATGATCAGGGACAAATAATTTGTTTTCAAAGCTATTTATTTTAAACTGTCATGGGATTTTCTTCTCTCTTTTTTTAAACTCTTCATTTTATCTACATTTTTATCTATATTTATGTTTTTCAGTCCCTTTACAGTTTTTAGCCAGCATTTTTCAATGTATTACTGTCACACTTCTATTTATGACAACACCATCAGTAAAAACTGTAAATGTAGTTTACATTATAAAACCATTTCGCAATGGTACAATGTGCTGCATTTTAGGTGATGTCAGGTTAAAATTTTTGAGAAAAACAAATCTAGAGACTTGTGGAATCTCGCCATCTAAAGGAGATTAAGATGGATGTGAAATCCTGCAGGAAGCTGCCCCTAAGAATATCTCTGCACAACTATGAATGCCAAAGCAGTTGGCAAGAGACCACGTGGGAAACTTAAAGGCTGTCAGATATGCAAATTTGGATAAAATACCAAAGGAAATTTTTAAAACATATACTTTAATATAAAAAAAAAAAATTATGTTCACTCCCCTAGGCCCTTCAATTTTATGGATTTTTTATTATAGTGGTATAACATCTACTTTTTGAAACATTGGTAATTTTCTAACCTACAGCTATCATCAAGCACACCTAACTCAGACATTTCCAATGGGGTGATTTTTTAGGATTCTGGTGGTAAATCGGGTTTTAAGATGAATTCATATATAAAGCACTTTATTGATCCGACTCATCATAAGATCGAAAATCGCAAATAATTTTTTTACTTAAAATATTTTTTGAATATGCTTTACATACTTAAAACTTTTTTATTTCCTCTACCTAGCCATTTTTGACATAAGGGATAGGGAAAGGATTATCCCATAGGTAACAAATCTATTCTAACTAGGGTGGAAAGGTCGAGCTTTAATTCCTTGAGACCGTCGACCCCGAAATCGAACCGGCACCACTGCAGATGCGAGGTAAATCTGCCTAAAACTGCCAACTAGTACAGGAACAAGGATTCAGTTAGTACAGGAAGAAAGCTCCTACTCCGCGGTTCAGAGGAGGGGAAGAGGAAGGGTTCATAAAAATAAGAATAATGCTATATATTTTCGCAGTTTGAGAATAGAACACAAAATAAAAAAATAATGTAGTAAAACATTACTTATAGAAGTTATTATACACAATATAGCTAGTGAACTTTGTTTAGAAAGGTATATTTTCCTAAAAATATTAACGCTAAGTTGGAAAATCTGATTTAAATCATTGGGAAGTTTTAAATTTTGCTCTATCTCCCCATAAATTGTTATAGCAACTTTATTGAATGAGAGCCGAAACTATCTGATGGGAAAAGGTCCAGCCAGACTCAAGGGCGCCTACCTTCTAGAGGGAGTGACGTAAGAGAGCTAAACTATTCAGAGATATGGCCCGACGACAAGAGGTCCCAACGCAGGAAGGAATATTATTAAATAATATTGGTTTAAAAGAGAGGTTCCCGCCTAAAGACCACCCGCGAGGGACATTGTGTGCAAAATATAGATTATTATAGCTAGATTAGCATAGGTTGCAGGTGGAATGTGTGGGGAGGTTATGGAAGCACGTTCTCTTATAACAAGGACCTGATCCCATAAAGCAAGAGTTTAAGGTTGTGAAGTTTTCTTTAGAATATAGCAGCTGACTGCTTTGTTTTAAACCCAGAGCTCTAAATCAATAAGGGGAATACCTTGCTCTCCTTCAAAGGGTAACAGAAGCCAAAAAGTAGAGAGTTGACCACATCCATGGAGTCAGGTTTACGTTGAGGTTAATAGGAATGTCCACTATTCTTATAACCACAGAAGGCAGGCGGTGATTGGTTCCTACACCTCTGCAACGTCCCTTGAGTTCATCACAAGACTCACCTTCTTGGGTTTACTTTTTTCAGCTTTTTCCAACATCCCTTTCTATTATACTCGTTTCTCTGAGATGTACTTCGATTATTTTGTTTAGGATCACTGGCACCTTTATTGTTTACAATCATTCATTGTTGTAAGCATGAACAATACAAAACATTTTTAGTTGGAAGCCTCAGGTTATTATTCTTTATTGATTCTTATATATTCGTTATTTCCTTGAATGAATCCTCTTCTTGTTCGTAACATAAATCAACGTAATGGTATCCACTTGTCATTTTAAAAAGTCAATTAGTTTTCCTTTCATTTAACATGAATTATCTTTGATTTATATTGTTAGTAAAATCTTGTATTTGTTATCCCAGGACAGTAATCTGACTATAAAAAGGAAGTCACGGCATCAACTTTCTTCTTTGTTGTTTTTAGTAAACTTAAAATACACAATTAAATTTCCGATCTTCAGTGACAAACATTTTTTCACATCCTTTATGAATACAAAAACTTCATTACCTCCATTAGTGAGAAATTGAAATGTGAAAAAATATTCAAACACAAGATTTGAACTAACATCCAGCATTAACAGCCATTCAACGGAAGCGAGCTAAACTAAAAATATTTCTAAATGGTAGGCTTTTTATTCATAAATATCTTTGAGTAAATTATTCAAATAAATTCCATCTCGGACCAGGAGATCCTGACTAATATATTAACCGATGGAAATAAGAAGGATAAGAGAACAGGTACCTCTCCTCCAACGGGATGACTCAGATGGGATCGGAGCCCACGCGGTTCTCACCACCGCTCTTTCTCAGCATTCACGATTTAAACTGGCCCTAATTGAAGTCTTAAATCAGGCCATCTCCTCTCGCCCGCAATATGCTAATCGTTCTCCGAGATCGGTTGACCCCGGCAGGGGA
This sequence comes from Halyomorpha halys, assembly GCF_000696795.3. Taxonomy (NCBI): domain Eukaryota; kingdom Metazoa; phylum Arthropoda; class Insecta; order Hemiptera; family Pentatomidae; genus Halyomorpha; species Halyomorpha halys. The sequence continues at coordinate 474,607 of NW_027112448.1, read as the reverse complement.
TGGAAAATAAGTAAAAGAAACTCCAGCAAAAAGGAAAGAAGATTTGCGTATGGAAGATAGGTTTAACAAGAGCAATATGGTAAAAGAAGAAGAACGTCGCACATGATAATGGACAAAAATCATTAACGACTGGTTATTTCCAAATAAATATTTGTATCAATTGAATTTGACCCAAAATGACGTAAAAATGTTGTGATAACGGATAGGATAGCGGTATGAATATTGCATGTAACGTGATAACAGTATAGTAGGTAATAATATTTCTAGTAATAATATGTGATGCAGTATCTCGAAAATATGATAATATTAATATAACATAGCAATGGTATGATAATATTCAATCATATTTGAGGGACTGTTTGAGCACATTTTCATTATACGGAGTCTGAATACCTCGTAAATTCATCAGAATATAAATGTACATCAAAATTAACATTTATATTAGTGTTAATACCATATTCTATAATATATCAGAAGGTGATTGGGGGTGAGGTCAGAGAAGAACATAAAAAGTTAAAACGTATTTATTAGTGACAATGTTTCGTCCAGAATTTCTAGGACAAAAAAACCAAATAACAACCAATGAATAAAAGTATATAAAGAATGTAACTAAAGAAATAAGAATAAGTAAAGAAAATAAGAAAATAACTAACATTATGAATATATAAATAATGTTAACAGGCATGATTAGTTATAACAGTTATAAGAAAATAAAGGTTGTATGAGAGGAGTAAAATTAAGTAAGAGGAAAGAATAATTAGTAAAAAATAAGTAAGCTAACCAGAAAAAAATACAAGACATACGAAACTAGAATTACATATTTAGGGCTTGTGTATGCCTTAGATGATACAGCCATTTTTTATAAAAAACTGAAGGGTCACTTTATAAAATTGATTTTCTCATTAAGCTCGGACAATTTTGATTAAACTCGGTATATCAATATACAATTAAATTTTTTGTGATATCAGCTAGGCCTAATCCTCACTCAAATAGTTTAACAGAACCAAAATTCCGTACTAAATGTATGTTAAATATCGTTAGAAAGCCAGAGATTTTAGAAAAATTAATATTTAAGACTGAAAATCGTAAAATAATAGAGAAACTCATAATTAAAAAGTCTCTTCGAACAAGAATAACGGTCGCATGCGCAGAGGGTTTTCCGTTTCACCAGTCTATTAAAAGTCTTAATGTCACTATTAAATTATTAGTTTTACAAGTCAACACGATGACTAACTCCACAAAATCGTTCTTAGTATTATCAATATTGATTCTATAACAACTCAGGAAAGGTATACCATAGCGAATAACATAGTAATATCTGTTTTGAAACGAGCGAGTATCAATTTCTACTCAAATTAAGAGAAGGATCCAAATAAAACAGCACTACTCCAGCATGCTACCAAAAACCAACATATTTTTGATTTTGAAAATACATAAAGAGAATAATACATTCAAAAGGAAAATACTTGAATCCATTTACATATCTGAAAATATTGATTATACAGTAAATTTCAAAACAGATACAAGAAATTTAAATCAACACTATGCTGAGATATTAAGTAAGATTAATTTATAAATAATATAGGAAAAATTGTATGTGGATAATTATAGTTGGCCTTGATAGGATTTTTGCTAATGAAATAAAGAGAAAAATTGACAAAAATGTAGTTATGATAAATAATTTTTAAATGCTTGAACTGAGTGGAGGAAGGTTACAAGCATTGTTGTGATAAAAGTTTTAAGGAATAGTGTCTGCAGATAAATAATTGACTTTGTTTTAATTGATAATTGACTAATTAGGTAATTAAACATATGTGGGATATACTTATTAACAAAAAAATAATTTTACCTAATGTTTTTAATGTTTCATAAATATTGATATTTTTAACCTGGGCAGATTAGCCTGCATGAAGTTTAGAGTTGTTAAATTATATGGTTTTTAAGTGGTATTGAGGTAAGATAAATTATAAATAATAATGTTAAGTATGTTAAATTGGTTGTTCGATAATACATGTAATAGAAACTGTTTTGTAGTAGATTGTCCCTGAGGATGGCCGGATTGGCCAAAACGTTGGAGGTATAAGAGAAATAAAAAGTTTTGAGACTATAATGGATAGTTTTGAATTATTTATTTAAAATAGATTAAGGCGGTAAGTGAAAGTTTTTTTCTTTTTAAAGTTATGATATCAAAACAAATAGTCACTATAAGTTTATTTGAAAATTTAAAAAAAACAATAATTATAATGGCAAATTATAATAATTGATAAACATGAGGTAATCTTTACAAGTATATCTTCACATGCATTGAAATTGTATAATTTCACAAGGTCAGACATAGTAAAACGTATATGATAAGAAAGTACTTAGCCCCTAATTAATTATTCGTATTTGAATAAGGAATATTTGTAATATTATTTCATTTTCTTTGATTAATATAAGCATTGCTATATCATCAACCAGAGAGAATTAATATGTGAACAAATTGATCTGAAACAAATTTCGATGATGCATTCTTTTTATACAATCCATTTTTGATTAAAATAACAATATTGTTATTGTTCTGACACGATTCAAATATTTATAACAGTGCCTTAATGTAATTAGAAATTTTAAAAGTAGGTATGAAAAAATTAAAATTCAGATGTTTGTCAATTATTTGTTTTGTTACGCGTCGTGTGGACAACAAAGAAAGAATATATTTATAAACTGAACAAACATCTCTAGAACAAACAGAGAAACTGTTCTTTCTTAGAAACAAGTGAAAGGAAAGATTCTCAAATTAGATATGAACGGAGCTATGACCATAACTCTCAAGAATTTAAACAATCACTTTGAGCGCCTATGACTAACAATAATAGAAAACATTAATTCGAATCCCAGGGAATTTTCAGAAGGATATAGACATCATAATTTGAACATCTACAGTACTTCCCCAAATACGTATAAATTTAAATGGGAAAACTGAGAAACTTCATTTTTCAAAATCGTTAATCAATTTTTTTTTTAATTATTTATTTAATGCAATTTACAACAGTACAAAATAACACAATAGGTAAATATGTTGTATGTTTCATATACACTTGAAAATCTTGGGGAGGAACCACCCATTGGTGGTACTTCAAACATTAATTTAAAATAGAAGGTCCCGTGGCCATCTTCTTTTCAGACGCCTCGGAGGATTATCAGGGATTGTTAAGGATGAAAGATTAAGAATTAATGGGTTAGGATGGTTAAGGAGTTTGGAATGAAAAGACGCATATCTGTTTTGGGTTAAATCTGCAACGAATGGGATGTTAAGGTCTTTTTGAATGAGTTTATTTGTGACGTAATAAGGAGCATCAAGGATTTTACGTAGGATTTTGGACTGTAACGATTGGATGCGGGAAGAATTTGATGGTTTGGTGGAGCCCCAGAGCTTAATTCCATATGTCCAAATTGGTTAATCATTTAAAAAAAAACAAATATTATATATACTTCATTCTTTCATGAAGCAGGAATAGATCAACCAAAATTAAAAATAAACAATTAGCTAACACTTTGGAAGATAGAAAATTGGTTCCTTTAAAGAACGTTCTGGATTGCAGAGTTTAGATTATTTTGGGATCGATTCCCACCTAAAGCAGTCGATATTTATTTTGCTGCGGCCATGCGAAATGTATTATTACATTCTTACTTCAATGGAGGACTTAATCCAAAAATAACTAAAAAATTAATAATTGTATGTCTATTAATTCCTTTGAAATAAGATAAGCAATAATCCCAAAAATTATGACACAATTGTTGAAAAAATTGAGTACATACAGCTCAGAAACAATAAATAATAATAAAAACGTGAATAAGTCGCCAAAATGAGCTCTACATTTTACTAGTTTCAGTTTTACTAAGTTCAGTGTTGTTTAACAAAGGTTTGTTATGTACCCCTGTAAACCACATGCACCTAAAATTTAAATTTAAATCTGTGCCGCTAAAACCCCTGAAGGGTCGTGGGTTCAGTACTTTGTAAAGGAGTACTGTTACTATACCAACGGTTGTGCAAGGAGATGATTTGATCAGAATCACGCTCGACCGCCAGATTATTACCCAATAAGGGTACCTAATTTCAGAGGCTGGGTGGAACCCAGAAGGACTCCAGAACCCACAGGAGTTGACTCAGAGCTTCAATGTAACAGAAAACAATTTTGTGCCCAGCCGGATTCGAACTCGTGTCCATAGAGTTTACCCCGTGGCTACCGCGCTCCCCAAGCACATCCACCTACAGGATTAAAATTAACAAAAGTAAAGTTAACATTAATTTTAGTTATAACTAATTTCCACTTCACTTTTCAACAAACCTCTAAAACCATCATAAAATTTTTTGGTAAGTATCCATTTAAACCATTTGTTGACAACCAATTTACATTAATGATGTCTTTGAACTTATACATTTTATTATTATAATTATTTATTTTTTTTTTACAATTGTTCTTCAGCTTTTTTTTCAGTCACAATGACCAATACTTATCTATATGTAATTATACATCGTCGCTTAAACTTTGGTAACATGAAAAAAAATCAACCAAACCATTGTAGATATAAATCATCACAGTTATCGTTTTATAGGATACAAATATATTTTTTCTTACTTCAAGAATCCTTTCGAAATGTCTCTAGAATGAAGCATCAATTTTTTTGTTGTTGAATAGTACACAGTTTTAAGTGACGATTTACATGGTATTAACTTATAATCTTACTTTAAAAATATAATTTAAAAAAAAAAAAGCCACTAACATACCCCAAAATGCAGAAACAATCTTACACCCACCTTGAAATCACTACGTCCCACCTCGTTAAATGGTTAATCAGGAAAAAAAAAAGAATTGATTGTTATTTACAACAGTTGTATATTGACGGAAATACTTTCGCTTCAATAAATATACATTAGCCGTGTCGAAACCGGAGCTTGAAAACGTGCCCATTGTTAATTTAAATTCTCCGAAGCAACCTTTTAAAAAAGCAAATATTAAGAAACACGCATTAAATGGAGACTAAGAAATATATGACCGGCCCACTTGATGCTAATTGTACAATTTTTAAACGAGAACTCGCTATGTCAGGGTGTAAGTAAATAAATTATTATTTTATGGCTTAAATTTAAATAAATTTTAGAAATTTAACATTGTAAATATTAAATGGAAAAATACTCCAAGCTGCTAACCATATAATAATAATACCATACTCATTTGAATAAGAAATGTTCGACCAATACGGATTCGTCAATATGAGTAAGATAAATAAACCACCGTCGTAGTAGTGACCTGACCGACACAGTGTGTCCTATCTCACTCAATTTATTATTGTTAATAATATTAATATATATTTGTTTCTAATATTAATATTAAAAATAATAGATATTATTAATAATAACATATATTATTAGTAATACTCACTGGCCCATAAAGACGGCGGGCTGTAAGAAGAGACAATGAACTGATTGAACAATGGAACAAGTTTTAAAGAAACTAGGAACATAAAATAAAATTAAACAGATACAACAATTGAACGTTCTGACCTATTAAAATGTGATAAAAGGCATGAAAAAAAATTAGTCAGTTTTAATGAAATGTACCTGAAATTAAAATATACACATTTTAAACAGGGGAATGGTTCAGGTAGGATAAAAAAAAATACTTAAACGGTATATTGCCTACTCTCCTTCAAATCAAAAGTCAAACCAAAAAGTAGGGTAAGCCACGGGTCTCAGGTTTACGTTTAAGTTAATAGAAATGTTATATAAACTAACAGAACGCAACTGGTGATTGGCTCCTAATCCTCTACCACGCCCCTAGAGTTCATCACAAGGTTTCATTTTTTATTTTTGGTTTCACTTTTTCTGGTAAATTACTCCCTCTATTATGCTGATTCCTCTAAGTTGAAAGCAATTGTCAATGTTTCGGCTAAGTTGAGGTAGAAATAACTAAATACATCAAATATAGAATTATCAAAGAATCATCAAAAATGCCAAAAGTATCGAATCTATTAGTTAGTTAAAATCTTAAATCATATCTAGAATTACATTTAACATTTTGAAATCGAAATCGTTTCTATCAAAATATCTGTTTTTTAGAGTGGATTAAAGAAACTATCTAAGGAGGGTTCATAAGTTGTAAGCTCTATAAGTCATAATCCCAAAATGATCAAGAGCATGTAAAACAAAATATAATTAAACAGATTTATCGTATTTTCAAGAAATATTCAGGAGAATGGAATAATCTATTATCTTTCAAACTAAAAATGAAGTCAGTAGGGAATAGTCAATGCCACTGGAACTCAGGTTCACATTGAGGTTAATATATCCATTATAATTTATTTAAACTTGCAAAATGCAGCCGATGATTGAATTCTTCTCCAATACCACGCCTCTGGAATTCAGTATAATGCTCGGCTGTTTGGCTTCACTTTTCCCAACAACATACCTCCTCCATTATATTCCATAACAAATTTAACTATTCTATTAATTAGATTTATTTTTTATTAATATAGTTGTTTGAGAGTGGTTTAGTTTCTTTTTAAAACAATTTTGATCTCTTTTCTCTCAACTTTATTC
>NW_027112448.1:443960-465629 GCF_000696795.3 Halyomorpha halys | reverse complement strand
ATTATTGATCTTACTTATTCATTATGTTCATGTTGATGCCTTAAGGTTTTTTTTAAAGGTTTGCCTTTAGTTTTTTAAATACGTTTTTAATACTTTGATCAGTTTAAAATGCTCAATCAAATTTGGAAAAAAAATGTTATCTGACTAGAATCATATGTATTATTATATTAAGGCATAAATTATCTAGGACTAAATATGAATCTGAAAAAATGAGATATAAAATAAATGGAAACAAGCGTTAATCTCTTTGCTTTAATTTTTTTTGTTTTTAGTAAGTAAATAATTGATAGATTCTCGTGATAATCATCTTGTGATGTATTTGTTTTAATATTTTGAAATTTTAGGCATTACACAAGTATAAGCAGCCCAACGCCTTAACCACTCGACCACCTCGTCGTGTTTACTAATTCAATACGTTCGATTAATTCAATGGCTATTGATAACGTTAGTTTATTCTGCTTTAATTGGATCCTGCCATTAACACCTTATAAAGCCACAAGGGAATCCAAGAGAGATGACGCATAGTATATTCCATATTCCATTTCTTGGACTATGTATGTACTCATACTTTTATGAAGAGTACGAAAAGAATAAAATACACAAGTATAAGAATGTGTACTGTAGGTATTACTAAATTAGTCAATCAAGTTTTGATGGGCGAGTTTACAAGCGAGTGGATGCACAAGTGAACTCGCCCAATGTAATCGTGTTCACAAGGTAACAAGCAGATTGTAAACAATCTGCGAGAAAAGTTGCAAGCCGGGCTGCTTTATGAGTTGCTTATAAGCTTGTTAGCTGGTAGACTAGTAGTTTGTCATCGTACTGGTGAACAAGCAGCCAGTATCGTGGTGGTTCTTGGTTTGAGAGACAGCGAAAGGTCCCGTGAATATTACAATTATATACTTTATGTTTAAATTCTAAGAGAAAATACAGTAGAAGGTAGTTTATGGAACCTTCTTTTAATAGCGAACAATTGGATTTTCCCATCTGAATAGATTTGCGATAAAACTAGTTGTTCTCATTGAGAATTATGTTCCCAACAAGTCTTGGTAATCTAAATTTTACTTGGAAACTTTTTCTGTTTAAACCATTTTCACTATCGCGTAACTAAGTTCATAGTGTAATGTAATGAAAAAGTTTCCAAGTAAAATTAAGATCAATTATAACTACGACAAAATGATTAGTTATATAGATCAAAATAATTATATATATGTATGTATGTATACATATGTAACAAACAAAGAGATTAGGAAAAAGGTAATGTAATCCTGAACATGGGAAAATCCGAATGAAGAATGAATAAAAAATAAAGACAATAAAAAGGATGAATACATTTCTCAAGCATCAAATAATAAAGTAAATAGTCTACCAGAAAATAATTTAAAAAAGTTATATTTTTTTTTTGTTTAATAACAAAAAAAGAATTTAATGCAAAAAAGAATTCATATAAACAAAGCATTTTATCAATACCTTTTGTTTATATTTCTGTACGAAAAATATTATTTATTTTTTACCTAGAAAGTCTATATTACCCTTAGAAAAAGTCTACACAAACCACTTTGACTTGTTATTTTATTTAATAAATAATTAAGATTCTTCTCATGGTGAAACTTGTCGAGTGGCTGGAGGGCGGCCAGTTTAGGTGGTCAGAATATTCAGAATAAAGACCTATCGACAAATGACTATACAGTACTATATTGAGGAGTATAGTCCGGCCACCCTTCCTCCTGAGGGGAAATAACTATTCAGGACGCAAGTTTTCTCGAGTCAATCGCCAAACTTTCAGGACCGCAATGAGAAAATGAAATATGAGAACCGTTGTCGTGTCGTACAGACTTTGTTACACAACAAGCTCTAATGAAATGGAAAAATGAGTTTCTCAGAAAAGGGATGAAAATTAACATTTTCAAGAGTTAAGTTCTGGTAATGGCAAGGGAGGAACAGGAAAATGTCCAACTAATCTGCAGCGAGATACTTGATATAGTGTAGGAATAAACCTACTTAGGCATCGTAATTAAGTAGCTCGGGGAAAATAACGACATAACTCCAATCCAAATAGGGGCAGCGTATTGAGGATTCACTCCAGGCCGCTCCTGAGCCTATATCAGAGAACTCTGCAAGGACACCGAGTGGAATGTCGGAAATGTAAATAAGTTGGTTGTGGGCCATCTCTAGTCGCCTCTTACCTTATAGTGCTGCCACTCTTACGGCTGGAATGCTCCACGAGTTAGTCTTCAGAATGCCAGCTTCGAGGTCGAATATTTGAGGCTGAACCCAGAAGGATATATTCTATTTCAGGGTGTGCTCTTAAACAAAGTGCAAAATTGCGAAGTCGTTAAAATTCCAAGCGAAGAACAGGAAGTCTATACGTGAGCTTTATTAATATTTCATGAAATTGGAAAACGGTCGAGTGGGAGTTGGAAGTCACCTATCTATTTGCAGGCAATAAATTGTCTCATACAAGTTGATGGATCCAAGCCACGCCAAGCGTGCCTAAACAATATTACGAAAAAATTATAAATTTAAAGTTATTTATACTGCATTCTTCAATTTTAATTTATGCAACTTTAGTCATCTATGGTAATGAATTGGAGGAGTATTATGCTAAAATAATAGGTTCTAAATTAAAATACTTTTTTTTTTTCCTTGAAGGATTTTGATCTACATCGTTGACCGAAAAGCACACTTTTCGAACTTGATCTAAAGGGTTGATCAAGAGATAATTATCGTAAGTGTTATGTTGAGTATCCAGGCCGAACAGTAATTGATGTAATTATTGAGAACGAAGGCAAGGTATCCCGGTGTTATCTAACGGTAAATTGTCCCCTCAGCTTAGACATTTAGATATAATGAACAAGACCTTGCATAGATTATTTACAGGCTTACATGTTGATAACGTGAGGGGAGAGGGATGTTTCTTTAGACCCGGTGCGAGCAAATATGTATCTGTTTTTTTTAAATGTCACAATCGCTGTTGTGACATTTATTTGTCTGTTTTTTAATAAATGTCATTTTAAGAAAAAAACTAAATATTGTATATTTTTAATATAATTTTATATTTGTAGTATATTTATGATTGTAAATATTTTAACAAAACAAAAATAATATATTGTAATTTTTTTAAGATGTTTAAAAACTCTTAATTTAAAAAAAAAATTATTGAAGGGTTTGGAACGATAAGGAACTAGCTCAATTTTTAGACCGACAAAAACCTTTTACAAACATTTCTAGATTTAATGTACAAATCTAAAGAAATAAGGATATAAATCAATTTCCTTAAGTAATTTAAGTTTCATACTTTTAAGGTTTAGGTTATTGAGACAATGTCCATCATATGCCTTAACCTACAGTTTACATATTTTAATTTCGAAAAAGAATCCGTTGCAGTTAGTTATCATTGAAAACACAAATTCATGAGTCAATTTCTAAATTTAGGAAAATTAATACTAATGAATTTACCTTTATAAATTTATGAACTTAATAATTAAATGAATGTGAAACCAAAAAAAGTATGAATTAAATTATAAAGCTGAATTTTAAACAATATTAAATATAAATTGAACTATACATTTTTAAAGAAAATTGAGAACATTGTACAGAAAACTACAAAGTTATCTTAAATAGATCAATACTAACTAAAACGATGCCGTTTTTCGATTTCAGGGGCTTTTTAAATATTGCTCGATTAAACTTTTGATGCCGTTTTTCGATTTCAGGGGCTTTTTAAATATTGCTCGATTAAACTATCTCAAAGTCTCTCCTTCCCGTTTTAAGCTAATTTTACGAAAGTGATATAGGGTCCTCGCTCTCCGGGGGTTTAGCGGGGCGGGTCGGGCGGGGAAGGATGGCCTTTTTTTTTAGCGTTACGGTCTCCTCTTGTGAGATTGTGACATGTCGTTCATCGACCAACCTACTCGTTGAAATTGTCTGTTCTAAAAGTCAGATAAGTAAGGCTACCATGGAGGGCGGGAGTGGCGGGTTTGATGCCGTTTTTCGATTTCAGGAGCTTTTTAAATATTGCTCGATTAAACTATCTCAAAGTCTCTCCTTCCCGTTTTAAGCTACTATTTACTACTATAAAATCAGTTAAAAATAAATAGGTAACCAAAAGATTTTCCTAGATAATCAGTTTTACAATAACACTTATAATTTATAAAATAATTATTACTCACAAAATTATTATAATTATAATTTATAATAATACTACCAATTTAACAATGTCTGCGGAAAACTCCGGCCCCAAAAATTTGCTACATCTGCTACAACGGAGGTTCCACCTGACAGATATCTGTCGTTCAATTTCGTCACGTATGCCTAGATAGTTGAAATTACTCGATTTATAATCCATAGCCCCAATAGTCCCATAATAAATGTTCGTTTACACGATCATAGTGGCTATAGCTTTCACTACACTGCCACCGTAGGAACCCTTCTCAGCAGTTAATCCGCTGTACTTCCTATTTATCCCAGATAAACAACTGTATTCTGTATTACAACTAGATACTCACAGACAACATACTAATACAACAGCATATAATGTTAAAATACCTAACTATTAATCTTAGTAATAGACCGTTCATCAGCAATGACAGGACTGCTTTAAATAGCTTTCGATTCCTTCACGACTGCTTCAGATCTCGACAAGTTTCCATATATAAACCTTTCTTCGGGGCTGCTTCTGGAGAAGTATTCCGTTTTATTTATTTTTTTTTTTTTTGCTAATCCATTCAGTGTCTGTGGGCGGTCTTTGAGAAAACAGATGCCATTTTGAATAGCTGTGGACGTTTTAAGATGGGATAATTAGGGGAAAGTAATAATTGCTTTTGACCGCTTTTTTTGGAATCATGTTTCAGAAATCAGGCAATTTCTCTCCGTCTTATTTATTTTTTGTCATGTTTAGAGGCAGTGTTTAAAATATATGTGTTATTTCTAAGTCCATAATGATGCTCGCCTACGACGGACCGTGAGAACGCGATTGTTTGTCCCTATCAGAATATTTCAAATTGACCGGAAATGGTATGAGGTCTGGCCGACCAAAAAGAGACTGAAAATAAATTCAAACTTAGCTTATTTAAGGTGAAGGAAGATTTATGAACTGCATTAATTTGAATTTATTTTTCTCACCATACTAGTTAGTTCACAACCTTTCAGTGGACTCAGTTACATTATTCATACATATATATGTATATGAATAAAATGACTTTTATTGTTTTTAAATAATCTTAATAAAACTTTTTTTTTTTACTCTCTACCTAGTCATTTCTGACAACAGGGGGAGGGGATTATTCTAGAGGTAACCATCCTATTCTAACCATAGAGGGGATCAAGTTTTCATTCAGTGGGTCCGCAACGAAATAAAGTCAACCAGCCACGGCCGTAATTGAATCCCCGCTGTTGTAGATACATGGTACTTCAACTCGCTCAGTTACAACGCCCAATCAAGAATCATATTGATGAATCATTGAAACAAAAAATTCAATTAAAAATGTTAATTAACATTTGTAAACTCATTATATGATTTAAGATATGTATTGTCCCTTCTAGATAATCTTCCCGTGGTGCCTTGATCATCCGGAACCTGAATTACAAATTACCAGGAATATGATGAAGACAAACCGTCTGCAAGTATGTTGTAGTTTTCTCTCTATTACAATCTTGTTTTTTTTTTTCTTAGCTTATTTTCTTCAAATTGGATTTCCCGAAAATTATCTTTTCTCTACAGTTTACAATTGGATACATAATTACCTATATATTCTTCATTTTATAATAAAATTAATAAGATTTTCAAAAATAGTTGAATCTTGGATATTACTTTTTCACATATTAAAGCTAAAGGAGTGGATGAAATTTGTTAAAATCGAAACTGGATACCATTTTACACTAATAACCAACTTTGATCAAAAGCGGATGACCCGTTTTCGAAATGTAGGGGTGTAAAGGAAAAAACGTTTCCACATGCGGATTCGAAAATAAAAGATGGTATTTGACATAATTGACACAATACCTTTTAGACATTCAACTTCACAATCACAGAAAATTTCAACTTATTCGGATAAACGACTGTGTTATGTTCGAACACAAATTTGGCTACAAAAACGGAACCAAATTAGTTCCTTAATGTGTAAAAATAAAATATGAGGGCAGATTTTGGATTCTAAGGATTTTGAATTCTGTTGTTTTTTTTTCCTGTGTGAACAGAAAGCATTTCTTTCTTCAGTAGTGAGGCAGCAAAACATACCGACTTAATTTAATTAAAAATGAATTAAGCATGTCAAATGTGCACAGCTGAACTATTACAGATCTGAACATAACAGTTATATAATATAAATTTTTGAGTTACAAGAGCGTGTATGGAGCATCACGTAGATGCCATTCATGTAAGACATTGCTTAAGCAGTTTCTCATACTCGAGTACAGGAACTCATATCAAAGCTAAGCAGTAAAGTACCTTTCAAACGTCTTAAGCACCACGTTCGAGTGTTTCCGGGGATAAGTCGTGCCGATGCTTACACTCTTCTCATTACCATAGTACTTATGGTATAGGTGGACATAACATCTTTGTATCCCAATAAACATCCTATTAATAATACCCTCATATTTGATTGAGACTATTCCATGAAATGAGAAAAAACAAATAATAAATTTAAATAGTAAACCGAAGATCAGAAATTATACACAAAAAGAACACATTTTGTGTTAAAATAATTGGTACAGTTGGTTCTGTAATTATAGTAATTCTGAATGATTCCTAAAGTCCAGTAGGATAATCTAATGTTTTATTACTTCTTTATTTTACTAATGACGTGGCTGGGAGAAAAATACACATCTCATACAACCTCCATTTTACAAATTACAAAATTATTCATTTAATTGTAGGATTCGTTGTTTAAACTGTATTAAAATAATTTCCTTTTATCCTGTAGTTCAGGTTGTATTTTTTTTCAAGATAGTGTAATAAATATAGATATTGTGCTAACTTTTCAGGATTTAATTTTTCAATTCGCTGAGAGAGTAAAATAAAATATTACAAGGCGATTACTAAAAACATTTTTATATAATAGAGAGATTACATTTTTTTTTTACTATTTCTATTTTCTTACATTATAGTGTGAATGAATAATTAGAGCTGTAATGCCTATTACCTCTGATTTTTGCAACGTTTATTATAATGAATAATTATTCTTGAATAAATGACATTGTTTATTAAATTTGGTCCTTTTTTTCAACATTTCTTCATTTCATACTTTTCAGATTGTATTCACTTTCAGATATATGCTGGACAGAATTCAAATATAATTGAAGGCAGTGTTAGTAAATATTTATTCGACTTCGGAAAGCCAAGACAAAAGACAGCGAGAGCTCTCGAAGCAGTCTCACGAAACCCAGCATTTCCTGTCCTGTGACCCTCAGTCGACAGAAAGTTCCATGAGAATTTTCATTTTGCATAATTTTCGTATTATTTATTCATTGGACAAACTATAACTGGATTAGGTAGTATTAAATCAAATAGAATAAATTAAACAAATAAAATCGTTTTAAAAAAAAAAAAAAAAAAAAAAAGAAAGAAAGAAAGTATAACTTTCATGTAAATATATTTGCTTTTATTTAATATATTTCACTTAACATTATAGATTTAAATAACAAAATCATTTTAACCTATGAATGTTGAAAAAAAATCAGCACACACGAGGGTAGTTAAAGAAAATATATGTTTATTCTTAATTTTCATTAGTAGAAATATTTATTGAGGGACAATTATTCCTCATTATCAACGAGAAAAATAATAAAAGTAAATATTCAATTTTAAAATATATTTAAAATTTAAAGCCACAATATAGAAAAATTATAGATGCTTAATATTTTAATTTAAATAAATAACTAAATAAGGACCATCACGCTAAACCTAGAGCGGTAGTACTGTCATGGCAACTATTATACTGTGGCTGGGTCAGTTTCTACAGTGGCTGTAAATTTAAGTATACAATATTACACTGAAGCTAGAAAAACACCGCTGCTATCATGGCATCTACCTCACAGTCACGGTGGTCGCCATGAGCCAATCAACCCCAGAACTGTTTTATCAGTTTCCCAAAAATAAACACACAAATTACAAGGTACTTAAACAAGTTAGATAAGCGTTATCACGGTGATAAATCAGACAACCACTGTAAAATAAAAAAAAAAGTTAACTTACTATTTAAATTTTCACTTCTAACAAATATCTTGAATAGATGATCATAAAGTACCTAAAAAATAAAATAATGATAAATATTTTAAAATTATAATAGAATATAGTATAATAAATAAAATTACATTTTGTTTTTAATATAACCGTAAAGTGGAGAAAAATAATTTTTTTTCAAGAAAAATAATAAATCAATTAAATAAACTTTTCCATTTTTTTTGTTTATATTACTTATTGTTCACAATAAGAGACTGATTATACTTGCACACTAGCATAAAATAAAAATATTTAACTACGATATTACTCATAACACAACTTAAACTGATCGATCCACTTTACTCTCAACAAAGTTTATTTCAATCCTCTAACGTTTCGTCAGAGAGAACAATCATCAAGTAGACGAACGCATTATTGATTTGCCACAATTCATTAAAAACGTTCTATAATCTTTATTATTGTTAATACTGTTTGTTATTATTGTTTAATTTTGTTTTTTGTTTCTTTAAATAGTTGTCGATACTTTGACAACCGATTGTACCTGGATTCAACAGATATGTCGCCTTAAGGGTTAAGGATAATTTAAGGGGAAGCAAGTACTGCATATGTTTATCTAGTAAAAAAGAACTTGATTGATAAATAATACATGACAACAATTTTTTCTCCGATATTACTACTCAGCAAAATATTAATTATCATAAAAAACAAAAATTGTATGATGCATTGAATAATAAGGACTAAAATATTCGCGACCATACTCTAGACTGGTCACGTCTCAAGTTTAGATTGTATGCTAATTTCATCCTTTTCCTTAAATTCAATTGTCGAGAAAACCTTGAGACCAAAATTAATTCGTTGAACAATAAAACATGACAATCCCGAAATAGGCAAAGTTGATTGTAAACAAGGAGCTGCCTATGTGTCAACAAAATCAAAAGGCTTTTCGTGACCAAAAAATTCCTCTTTTTGTCAGGGACATATTTGAGATGCCTTTCGTGTTTTGAATTATTTGGCCGAGATTTATTATCATTTTCAGCATTGAAGGAATTTACTCTATAAATAGCCAAAAGTTTTAATTTTAGTAAGTAGTTAAACCTGGCCTTAATAGTTTTTAATAAAAGAAACGAATTAAAAAACTAAACTTTTTCTGTTAAAGAAACTGTCCCTCAGCTAGTGTATAAATGTTTTCATAATTATAAAAAATATACCACTTGTCAATAAAAAAAATATAACACAATTATTTTGAGTATAAAAATTGAAATTTTAACAAAAATAACAATACATAAAACCAACAATAAAATTAGTTCATCCTATATCGCTAGCAATCAATACTACAAAAAATTTAAAGAAGTGGATAAAGGGGCTATGTAATATTTTTTGAATCCTTAGTGTGGATGAAGAGGTTAGGTGCCTATCTAGCAAGCGCAAGGTACTCTAATCTCAAAATTCAATTAATAACTGAGATACCTAGATGTAGACGGGGCTAGAAACATACACTAGAAAACATAAAAAGCTCTTACAAAAAAAAATAAACTTTGTTATCTTAAAATTTACTATTTGTAACATTACCAACTTCAATTAACAGATAACCAATCCTTATTGCTAACGAACAATCATAGAAAGCAATCACTTTAAATTGTTCTACACGTTTAAGTTTTAATTCTGCTATTTATTACTTCGCTTGCAAGAAGGGAACTCGCTATTTTGTATGAATTTTACCAACCTAAACACAAGTTAACGATCAATAAATAAAATATCAGTAATACATCTCTAATAAAACCAACAGAACTGTTCGAAGGACAGTACTGTACGAATCTGATCAAAGAAGAAAACATTTCTAGATTTAAAAAAAAAAAATAATAAACATGAGTTATTTGGCAAAAAAACAACTTTTTAGTAATAGTTTATAATATGGGTATGGATACAAAAAGAATAACAACTTTCAAAGAACGACAATATATCATCGGTACAATGCCAAAGTGGTGTATCTCAAAACTTCTAAGAAAATTGTCTGATTATGGTTGCTGACATTATCTTGAGGAGTTTCGTGATTTCGTTTGATTTCATTTGAGGCTGAAAAAGTAAAAATGGTACATGAGCTCCAGTGTCCTGTTTAAATGTACATTATATCTGGTTCATCATTTTGAATTATTAATCAGTTACAGCACACATTCAGTTAGATGTATTTACTTTCACTTATAGAGAATATATAGTAGGGGAATTATTCCGATCGACAAAAATATCGGATCCGAGTTTTCGACGGAAATAACATGTTTTGAGAACCACTGAGTTCAAATGGTTCTCAATTAATAAAATAAAATTCTAACTGGACTTCGGCTATTAAACTGGCGAACGCATATGTGGGTTTTCCAGTTTCGTCAGTCTGCTCAATGTTTTTATGTCACCATAGTCAATCAATAATTAGTTTTTTTTATGTAACTTATCTTATATATGAGCCTTTCAGTTAATAGGATGAATAACTCTATAAGATCTATCTAAACACTTTAAAGATTGATTCTAAATCAATTTATCACTGAAAAAGTGGTTCAGAGTAAGATGTAAATTTTAGTAAACTGATACATTTTTATATTTAGCCATAATTTTGCAAATGAAAGATGCTAAAATTTTGGCAGAAAGATGCAACTTATGTACTCAAGTATTATTATAAGTATTGTTCTGAAAACTGTTAAAATTGGAGTTAGTCAATGTCAGTTGTATATATCTGTATGTATAAGTATATGTCAGCTGAGAGTTTCATTAAAAAAAATAATAATACGGTTATTGCAACAGTTAATACAATGCAGAAATACATATATTTATTTATTATTAACAGACGACGATTAATTTCGGCTCAAACTAGGTCCATATGAAAATTTTGTGATTTTTAAAATTTATTTATTAATTTTATTTTTTTAAATTGTGAAGAAAATACAAACCACGCTAAATTAAACAAAACGCAAAAATCAAACAATATACTTGAACACCTCTCTGACTTAATAATATTGGTACAATTGTAACATGAATAGACAACCAAAATAAAAAATAGGTACTTAGAGGGTGTAGGGACATTGCCAACCACGTTAATTCTAACTATTGTGTGTTTTCTGGAAGATTATTGATTGACCGTGTGTATAGATGAAAGGAATATAGTCCAGGTGCGGTAAAAAAAACAACTCAAATAGTAGAATTATATTGTGTGTTTTATATAATGAATTTTTGACACATCTAAACTTAGGTAACTCTTCAACGATTCTCTTGTAAACTGAAAATGGAAAATGGTTTCCATGATTCGTAACAGAAAACATCACTCAGGGACAAGAAATTTTGAAATAGCCAAGTAATATTTGCTGTTTAAAATTCAATATTAACAGCCAATTTAATTTTAAAATTAGAACATGTTTATTCGTCAAAATAAGGAGTTTTAAATGATTTATGTTTCAAACGAACCATAAAGATAAACAAAAAAAGTGCGTTCCAGACATCAAGAAAGTTACATCCATTTCTACAGCTTCATTAATAAGGACGCTAATTTAATATTTAGAAACAATTAAGATATTATCAAAGACCTAATCAGTAATCAATGAGTTAGGTATATAGTATTTAAATAAGATCTTGACGAGATATTTTACCAGGTGTCAACCAATTACCTCTTTGGGCTAATCAAGAAATATAAGATAGCTACTGATTCCTATCATTAAGTTAATACGAACCACACCCTAATGACTGTGATCAACTGCCTTGTACAAATCGTCTTGACAAGTTACCGAGCCGGGGAGAAAGTTGGATTGGACAATAATGTATTCGAATTACCGAAAACCGATCCATCTTAGTCAGCCACTAGCGGTGCCTCGGGTACAAGATGTCTCACGGATGCTACCATCGTCCATCGATTGGCTTAAACCGGATGTGAAAACAGAACAAGCATTTATTTCAATCACTAGAAGATGTTCATACTGATGGTGATTGTATTTTAAACTGTTTTCTAATTTTTTTCATATTTTCCATAGCCACCAAAATAGCAAAAAACATTGTTTACCGTATACTAGATATAGCGGCACAATATCTGAGGTTGCTTAGAGACTAGTTTCAGGCAGTCTCTAGAGGAACAAGAATAAAAAAACAAACCTCTTTCTACGGTAATATCTTCTGAACACGTCCATTTCAAAATTAAATTAAAATTTTTTACTTTCACTTACCAATACACGGAATCTCGCAAAATGGTGTCTGTACGAACAGCCATAATATCACAGCAACGTTTTTGATAAAATCGGCTTAGCGAAAGAGAAAATTCTTTAATTCTCAAAAATAGTTTTAACGATTTTATTACACACGGCATATCAATGAACAATGATTTAAATGGTTGATCATTGATGATTAAATCATGAATGTTGTAGATGACTCTTACTTTTTTTTTATGGAAACGTATGTATTTTTATGAGAAAAGAAAATTTTTTGGGAGTCTTTATATATATATTTCATAAAGGTACTCATATTAAGTATATTAAGAAAAGGATAGGTATATATCAGAGATACGGTGTCATGCATGTGTGGCATATATCATTTAGTTATTTTTTATACATATTTTAAGATTTCTTTCTCTCTTATGCATATTTATTATTTTTTATATAAATTATTTTCATATCTATTTCATTTTATACTATCACTTTTTTTTTTATTGGCCTACATACCTAATGACTAAATACATGTACACATTAAGTATGTATTTATATGTTTGTCAATATTTGCTGTTTCTTTTTTAGATGTAATTGATTATTACTCGCACTTTTATGTGCGAAAATACGTCAAATTTTTAAGTGTATATATTGTTTTTTTATTTTAAATGTATATTTTTATTTTATTTTATATTTGTTAAAGGAGAAAAAAAAAGAAAATATGTATTGTGTTAAGAGAGAAAATTAGATTTAGATATATAAATAAATAATGGGAAACAAAAAGAATAAAAATAATTTCGACAAAATATTTTAAAAATGGAAAAGTAGAAAGATTAAGATTAAGAATTAAAAAGATTAAATTTACTGGGCTATGCCTATTTATTATAAAAGTTAAACACACTTACCTAACTAGGTATAAGTCTGCTGTGTATTTAACAACCCATAGTTCTTCTCTCTTTATTAATTTTTAGATTAGTTTTAAATTAGCCAGCTAATTTTCGTCAATTATCTAGAAGACTGGTATCTAGAAGACTTTTAAGTTGAGAACAGCAATTGTATTTCGATATTGAAGAGTTTCTTCGGCACACTTTTATGTAAGTATCTTCCCCAGTTTTCTTAATTTTTTAGAATATGATTTGAATATGATAGAATTGAAAACCAACAATGTTACCTAAATTGTATGTTGATAAATACGAGTATTTTAAAAGAGGTCAATAATAAATAAATAAAATTTAATATGATACAATTATTATGACGCTTAAAAAACCAACATAACCATAACAATAATTGGCACCGGTAATTAATCTAGCTTATCAAAATAATACTCATTGGTGAACTGTGGTCCTTAATGCCTCGATTCAGCTAACAAGATCCTGGTTTGCATGACCTATGAATTATATTCCAACCGCAGCAAAGTGATAGCATACCTAGGATACTAAGGGTTTCCATTAGCACCATGGAAGAATGGGCAAGAGGAATGGAAATCAGATATAACGAATGTTAATTACTGCTACAGAGTTTATATAATATTACGTAAGAAGAAAATACTTCAATTAATTTTATGATGCAGTGTTGTGGTTAGCCCCACCTTACAACAAGGAAACATTGGTCCAATTTCAGGAACAACCAAGGCTTCCTTAAGCATTAAATTTGGAAGAACAAGACATAGACTTTGAAAAAAGAATCTGAATTAACACCATCAAACTGGACAAGAAAACTGAAATTAAAATCGCTAGGAACAACGTGTCGCTGGACATCATACAGTATTTTTCAAATTTACGAGGGGGGTTACGGTTATTATTCTAACAAAAATGTTAGACACGCATGCGAGCGTTCTTGAAATACGTCCGAGGAGCCAAGAAAACAAAAATTATCATATAATTTCAGATTTTTTCATATCACCGTATGCCGCCTTTGCGGTTGGTGATTATATACCAATCGGTTTTTTTTTTTGCAGACAAAGAAAAAAATATTGTTAATCTTATTAAAATAGCTTAAATGCATACAAAATAACAAAACCAAAAGTTGCCTTCAGTAGATTACACCAAATTGGAAAATTCAATTCATATTAGTTCTTAGCATCTTTTTTGGAACCTTTAATAAGAATTTTTGCAATAATAATAATATAGGCTTAGCGAACCCCAAGGTTCAATACCGATATCGCAATTCGCTCTTTACATATACCCGTTCGGTGCCGCACGTTCAAACCAAAATCGACTAGGTGGTTTTGAAGTCCCACTTTTCTTGATCAGTCCCACCTACGTTTCGGTCTAATCACTCGGATGTTTACCCGTCAGTTAAGCGTTTATTAACATTTTAGGGATCGCTTTCCTTACAACCTTACACGTCCATCTTATTCGCTTAAATGCTGTAACTATATTATATTTACTAGGTGCAGTTCTGGACAGAAGACAGTAGTTAAGCAATTTTTAAATTTAAAAATAACAATAATTTCTCACCTATAACCTCGCTTTTGTTTACTCATCAATTTCGTTTTCCTAATTATAAGAACCCAAATAATTAAACTTCTCTACCTGCTCAAATTTCACAAACGAATTTTTATATAAATAAAACTATACATATATTTTTAGGTTTCATTTTTTTGATTTTTTTTTCTGCCAAAGTCCGGGGTTCACGAAATAAATAAAAAAAATCCGAAATTTATTTGATTTTATTCCTTTTGAAATCCAGCTCCAAATCCATAACAAGTTCATTTATTAATTTCTTAAAGACACTCGAAAATCAGTAAACATCCACACAAAAACAAGTAAATAATATCAGATCGTGTATTTGAAATATTTATTGGAGTTTTGTAAACAATAATTACTTGCTAATGCATACTTTCTGTAAGCTTACTATATCAACCCTCAATGAATTATACTCATACATATAAACTATACACTAAGTTGTTTTTTTGTTTTTTTTAATATTTCTTGATTAGAAGATATATTATACCTAGTGGAACTTACAGGAAATACTATAGCGTTAAAAGACCATTATGAAAAAAGAACATTAGTGTTCAATCTATTCTTTTATTGTGGTTCGAAATCTAACAAAATAAATCCGACAAAAGGGCAGCTTTCGAAAAACCAAAGTCAAGGAAGCCTTGTGAGGAATGCGGTAGGAGTCTCAGGCTAACATTTCCACCCTCACTTTAGGTGGAAATATCACGAGAACAATCACATATATAACGACTGGTCTCCCTAACAGCCTCATCCAAAAAACAACCAAATGCTCTAGCCCTAAATCTAGGAGCACCGTTATAACTGCTCTGAGGGAGGGCTCGGTAGTTAGGACGCTAAAGACCTCAAACAAGGCATTGCTTTGGAACAAGAAATTTTAGTTTCAGCTATTTTTTCATTCTTATCCGTAAATGATTCCTAGCAGTATATTTTGCAACCATTTACGATCCAACTAAGAAATATAGTCTTTCTTGAGACTATATTGCATATAGAGCAGTGTATATGCAATAGAAATTAATTTATTTTAGTAATTCCAAAATTATACATAATTCTTATTATTTCTTGAAATTAACAACAGTAATAAGACTAAAAATACAAGTAAATGTGATGTGAATCGTACAATGACAAGATACTAACTGTGGAGAACCCACCCATTGGTCGCGCTACAAAACATTAAAATTAAAATTTAGATTTGATTCAATATGTTTGGAGGGCTTAAGTATGACTTACAAAAATCACGGTAGTAAATATAGTTTTTTATTTGCTAGGTAATTTTCAAATTCGACTTTATTTCTGTTTTAATCTTTATGCCTCATATAATAAAATATACCAGGGAAAATCATTTGGCGTTCTACATTTTTTAGAAATAAAACACTACCGCGTTAGAAAAGGAATCTAGTGTGTTGGTGTATTTACCTCATTTTTATTTAAATTAAATTTTCTTTTTATTTTGCATTAAATAATTTATTCTGGATTTTCTCTTTAGAAAGTTTGGTAAGTCAATTCAATAAAAAATTTTTGAGCTTAAAAAACTTTCAATTTGAATGTAATTTATTTTAAATTAACATATTGTAGCACAACGTTTCGGGACCATTGACTTGATTTCCTTTATGAAATTCAAATTTTTGACTGATTATGACGTTTTTAGAGTACATGAATATAAGACAGTGGCCCCAAAACGTTGTGCTACATGTTAATTTAAAATAAATTACATTCAAATTGGAAGTTTTTTAACCTCAAAAAGTTAATTCATATATGAATTAAATAGTGGGTTATTACATACTGGTAAAATATTAATATAATGGTAATTAACTAATTAATATATAATATTATATTAATACATTACTGACAAACTACCACAAAATGCGACAAGAAGACTGAAATGCCTCTAGAGCAGGGAGCACCTCCATTGGATAGTACATAGATGGATGTAATTCGTCAGGAGTGTCTTCATTAGAAGGTTTCTCCAATCACGAATTCATACTAAATCTGTGCGGAGATTTTCTAAAGGATCACAAATTTACACTACATGCCAAAAGGTATAAACTGTCGTTACCTTATGAAGTGAAACTAGTTAGGTTCCAACAATTGTTTATAATTGTATTATTACATGATCTGGCGCGAACCCACCACTCTTCCCATTTATGTAGCCCTTACCTATCTTACTTTTGAAATAGATAGTTATAGCGAGTAATTGGTCGATGTATATCAAAATCTCACAAAAGGAGATCGCAACACCAAAATTAATAGAAGGGAATCCTTCCTGGCCAACCTGGTCAACTAAACCCCGACTAAGTGACGGTCCTATATCACCTTTGAAATATTTATTTAAAAAGGGAAGAGGAGACTTTTTTTTGAAGTTTGAATATTAGTTAGAATAGAAGTCGAGTAACTTTAAAAATGTAGCTAAAATTGAAAAACGACGTGAATTATTTCACGATCTATTTCCCAATATAAGATTATACCTGAAGATAGATAATTATATATCCATATAAACGTTCTATAAACAGTGTCTATCTAGTAAAGAATATTTTATCGACTTATGTTTTATGACTAACAATATTTCAGGGCCGTGTGTGGGCCACGTATCGTTATGTAGCCAATAGTTTATAAATGAATTTACGTAATTCGATCCATGAGACAGATAAACACCTATTCCCGACGGTAAACATTCAAGGTGTGAAACTACGTTAGCCTATTGGTTCCTAACCTCCGACCCCTCGACCACTGGATACCCATCATAGCATAATCACGTCGACTATGAAAGATGGAGCCCAGATAAGAAACTGAATATCCCATCTCAGACACTTTCGTCGAATTTCAAATAGCTACTTCTTACATTGGCAACTGAATGAGGTTTTCACCGCACCATATCCAAATCGAGAAATCGATATCCCGAGCTTTCCTACGAAGGATGGTTTCACTGCTTTAATTTCCTTTTTGCTCCATAACAAATCGTTGCTCCGTGATCTAGAGTACAGTCTCAATACATAACTTTCAATTTAATCAATCTCATTTACAAACAATTTTACTGCTTAATTGTAATAGATTAGATCCATTTAGTTTCAACACTCTTTATTGAAAAGAAGATGGCGATGAGACTTGCTAATGTAACACGTCATTAGCGTGCTACCATTGGGAAGTTTCTCTACACGCCTGTAACACTCCACTTTAACTGATATCAAATTTACTAAATGTATTATAATGTACAGGTGTAAATAGCAATAAATAAATTTAAAAAAAAAAAACCTCTTTATTACATTTATTTTACATTTTGTCAATTACATCTATTTCAATTTCGAAATATTGTGATGCTGTTTCTTGTTTTAAGACCTGAAGATGCCCAGAAACGTGGGAGAAAACGATGGTGCTTGATAAATATTTTTGTACTACTTGAGTTCCTATTCGACCGAATTTGGACCATCCCTCAAGTATAAAATCAATACAGAAGTACTGAAGGCTATGTATTTCTAAAAAAAACTTAAAGAAATGAAGCTGTACTTAAAATTTTTGCGATTTTTTGTTTAAGAATTTTTTTGCAAAGAAAAATAACAACAATAAATTTTCTTTATTGTCATCATAGTCATCAAATACTAAGAATAGAGGTAATAACTTCTCGGAAGATAATACAGAAGTATTTAATAATACTATATATTAATTTTAAAAAATTTTGACAACTTTTAAATTAAAATACAGAAGTTTTGAATTAAATTTTTCGATAACGCATGAAATAAAATACCAAAACGAGTTGAAGGCACAAAAACGTAACTAAAAAAGAACACATACATCTATATATTATTATGCCGATATATATATATACCTTGATACCGATGTATGCTTTCTTTGGCATTGGAAACTGGTTTCGAACGTCCAAGGAATTTTATTTTTTATCTAGCTTCGCATTAATTAATTAATTTCACATTAAATCACGGTTTTCTCAAGCCTTATCATAAATTAAACTTAACTGCCCTTGAGGCGCGAGGCGTAATTCAGAGCTAAGACGGAGTCGCTGACCTACACCAACGTGTCCAGACACATTATCGATTGTGGAGACATATCGATTCCTTGTAGGCTGTCAACAGTACAGCTATATTTACAGCCTCCACGTACTTTCGACCTACGCAGCTAGGAGACTTCAACGCCGGCTCTTGCGGTGACTTTAACGGTTGGATATGAGAGCAGTTCGTGGTAGCGTGAAAGGTTGCCTTTCAAAAGCAACACTTCGTGTCCGGTTATTCACTATTTAAATTAAAAATAATCGCTTGAGAATGTTAATAGGTAATGGTGAATGTACTTACCTCATAAACAATGCCGTAATAACATTTGTGGCTCTAATTCGTAGCATGCAAGAAGTTAAGATTAGATAACCTTTAGATTTTATAACACAGTAAGTAAATAAAAAATCATTAAAATTCTTCAATATAGCAACTAATGAAAAATCGAGCTCCACTAAAACATCATAAATCTATTGTACTAGTAATGTTATTTTACATTTTATGTAATTTTTGCTTCGTTTATATTTTTTCACATCTTGTACCAGATAAATTATTGTTTTCAACAAACGAATTGACTTGTTATTTTTTGTTGAAAAGAACGATTCGTATCCAAAAAGGAATTGCAGGAAACGTTTCATGAACATTATATTATAAATAATTTAGCATCATTAAAACTGAAACAACTGTTTTTGGGTCTGAAAAATTCTTTCTGTGGGCTCCTTATTTATTTTAGCTTATATGATTGAATGCAACAAATTATGAATAATTTTCTAGTGAGGAATAATGCAATTTATGGTAAATTTACCAAGAAACATACTTTATTTTTCAAAACTTTCCGGCACCTGTCTCAATTAACACAGTATTTTCACACATCTCTTTTGTTTTTAATATTTAATACTATTAGAAATACAAATTTTCGAAACTGTTTTAAAAACTATGAAATCAGCCTTAAATAAAACGAAGATGTCCAAAACTTAAACTAATAATTAATTAAATACACTGACCGAGCCTTATACAACAACCATTCCATGCTGACAAAAAAAAAATCCTAAAACATTGAACCACCAACGATCTACTTTTACAATGTTTAGAACAATTCAATATTGAACTGTTATGTACCGAATCCTTACTAATGTATCTGAAAGTACAAACAAATATTATCCGAATCACCAAATAGGTAACTTTCACTTAAATCCCCTTAAGGTTTATTTAGGTGTTCCTTCGTTAGTATCAGGAAACGAATTACCGGAAAAAGTAATTTTAAGTAACCAGTATGTGATTATGTTTCTAAATATTCGAACGGGATTATAATTTCATCTTCGACGTGGATTTATTGATGGTCTTGAATATCTACAGAAACTTCTTATGCCCAGAGGCTCTTGAAGACCTGAACTGATTAAGAAGGGTGTGTCTTCGGTGTGCTAATCTCAAATTTCTCCAGGATTATATACATTATAAGTTTAAAAATAAAATATATTATGAATATATTTATTTTAGGACTAATCGGCAAGTGGTTAATATTAAAAATTACTAGTAAGAAATCTAAATGTAATATAAAACGGCGAACTATACACTGAAAATTTATCAATGAATTAATTATTCTGTATTTATGATAATTCCTGCACTTGTATGGAGGATACATAAAAATTTCCGTTAGACTTAGAAGTTACTTTTGATACTTGGGACTTAGTAAGTTGTAGGGAGAGGCCGTTCATTCAAGTTGAACTCAGTAAGGTGACTTAACTTCCAATCAGATGGCCTTTCACCCTCAATCAGTTTGGTCACTTGTGCTCCAACTTAAGGAAACTGGGCTTTCTTGTCCTTCGTCCTTCTAAAGGATATCACCAAAAGGAGAAAAAAGGAGGACCTTATCCTCCCCTACGCTTGATACTATCATATTCAACAGAAGGATCTTCATTCAGAATGGTTATATAGGAGTTAGTAGTAAAGAAGACGAACTAAATTACACCAAGTATAGTGAACAATGATTTTTTTATATAGACTATTTTATTGATTACTAGATACTAATTACTATTTTTTTTACATGGAAAATAAAATCTATTGATGTATAATACCATAAAATGCGTGCAAAAAGTTTGCATACGATAATAAAAAAAATCTAAAATTACATTCTGCTTACGCATCATGCTTGAGAAAGGACGTGAATACAAGATTTTATTTTTTTTATTATTTTATTTTTATACCAGATCGGCCTGGTGGGCCTTACATGGTTGATATAACTTATATTATATATATTTTTTAATAGTTGATTATGAGGGAGTATAGTCATACAAATGACACCTCTAACTATATAAAATGTTCTTATTAAAGAAAAAAATATATAATAAATAGATAAGAATAACACTTCTTAATAAAGGAGGAAAGTAAAATTAATAACAAAAAATAATGATATTGGTACACTTAAATAAAACAAACAATTGTCAGAAAGAAAGAAGTTAATTTGAAAAGGGGAAGAGAGAAGAAAAGAGAAAAAATAAATAAATAAACAAAAAAATAAAATAAAAATAATAATGAATAAATAAAATGAATAATAATAAGTACATAGAGGTAGTGTGACTATGTATTAATTTTATATTTATTAAAAATTTATAAAAGAATCTCCTGCAGCAGTGTAGGCTTCAGTCTTCGGATTGAGGTTGGGTTTCCCAGGTTGTAGGTCACTGCTCCTTTAACTGTCGGCAACTGGGAGTGGAACTTCATGAACCGTTTTTTGATATAATCCTCTATTGACTCTATTTTAATTCGCGATGCAATTGGCTATTTCTTATGAATCAAGCAGCATTAACTGCGATTCTTAGGACTTTATTTTGAAAAGATTGTAGTTTTTTTTCCCTTTT
>NW_027112448.1:435533-438508 GCF_000696795.3 Halyomorpha halys | reverse complement strand
ACCGAGAAATATGTTATTAATGTAATTTATTATCGGTTCCGATTTATATTCCCACAAATATATCAGTATAGAACTCCTGTAGGACTGCACTCCACCTATGTCAAGAACTACATGAAGTTTGGACCACACAATGACTTCCCACGGAAGCTTTGATGATTCTGCTTTCGGCACATCATTAAGATCCTCTTCATCGTGGCTTCTACGGTCGAGTGCTTATCGCTTTGAAGCCGTCGGATCCTCACGATCTGAGACATCGTGGAAAATACCCGTTATTTTTTAGCAACCTAATAATATACAATTGTCATAGCATGTAAATACTTAATGAAGTAGGAAAACAGAGGTTCATTCCCTTACATGGAGTCTTATCATTGAGTTTTTAAATGTTAGCTGACTTTAAAGATTTTATGTTCCTGTTTTCGAAGAAACAACGTGACCTTTACAGTTTGACATTTTGTCTGACGTCTAATCCAGCATCTTCTCTGAATATACCTAATGCTTTGATTCTTAGACCATCAATGAACAAAAATTAAATGATAATATTTTTTTTTTGCAGTGACACGTTATAAACATAGTTTTTTTTTTTATTAACCTCAAAAAATTTAAATGAGTTTTTTTTAATTTTTTTTATTATACATAGCTTAATTGAAACGTAAAAAATCAGATTTTAAATCATTATTTTTTTTACCTAATGATTGATTATAGAAAATAATTATCTAGAACTAGATCAAGTAAGAGTACTATTACCTTTTCTAATAATCGTTCGATTTTTTTTTCTTTGAAGAAAATTGAGTTAAGAGATTTAAAGTATAAGCACTCTTGTTATAAACATTTTGTGAATTTTTTTTAAACTGAAAATGGTACACCTTTATTATAGAAAAAATTTAATTATGTTTGATTTTTATGCTAATATTTAAAAAAAAAATAGATAAATCCATACCTCAACAACCCATGAATGGTCATGGGTGCAATACTTTGTAAGAAAGTATATCTGATATTCCTCAATGAAGGACACCAACTTTATGAGGCTAAATGAGGGCTCCTGAACCCACAGGGTAGAATCACGGCTAAATAATTATTTGTCACAGCTGGATTCGAAACAGGTTCTTACAGTTAGTAGTACCTAACCACTGAGCCATGCCGCTCCCTTAATGCTAATATACATATTAACATTATGTAATTGTTTAATATTTAATAACACTTGAAGTTTTACCACTATCTTAATAAATGGCCAAGATGTAGCATGATTAGATATCTAATCTCTCGAGGTATAGAAGTGTACGGAGAATCGTTGGATGACATTTAACCTTGATGCTGAATCTCAAAAAAAAAAAAAATCGGTACTGTAGTTTCGAAGAAAAGTCGGTACATATAGACAATAAAAATACGATCCAAATCCAACTTTACCCAAATAAACTAAAATTATACACTTTATCGTCATATAACTAACAGAGGTTATTATCACTCAAAATAACGTTCATAAATTTAATTAATTAATTAAGGATGCTCCTTGGGTACGGTTTTACCAACGGTTTTGAGTCGATAGGGAAAAATGTTTTGTTAAAAAATAGCTCAATTTATCAACAGTTTATTAAAAAAAAAAAAAAAACTATTCTCAAGGCTATCAAGTAGGACATGTGAGCTAGAATAATTTTGATCACGAATTTGGCATTTCAGCCTACTGTGCGTGTACGATCAACGGCAGACTGACGGATGGATTTTTTTATTCTATTTTAGGATTCTATCTTAAAACGTAAAACCTCAAATTTGGAGATAAGGTTTGTTTTTTCTTGCTCGATTACAGATCTTTGTAGTTAATTGAAATTTATACACCTAAACAGTATTAAAAAAACGTTTTAAACTTAGTTATGGAGTAAATTTAAATCATTAAGTATTGTTTGGCAC
Organism: Halyomorpha halys; assembly: GCF_000696795.3. Classification (NCBI taxonomy): domain Eukaryota; kingdom Metazoa; phylum Arthropoda; class Insecta; order Hemiptera; family Pentatomidae; genus Halyomorpha; species Halyomorpha halys. Next base: position 436,606 of record NW_027112448.1, on the reverse strand, counting down.
GTTTTGGAGATTCATAAATTTAATAAACTTGTTAATAAAGACAAAAAAGGTTTTTATCGGCTTATAACCTAGGGGTATTTGAGAAAAGATGAATATTTTTCCTGACAGAGACAAGATAAGAGACATGAATTCAAATGGTTTCCAGAAAGTTGACTTTTATCTTAAAAGTATATTCCTGCCTAGAAGGTGTAACTGATATTAGTGATGAACCCCAGGCATGCTCTACCTCCCGATAGCTGGGTCCAGGTAAAGGGATCACCTCAATTTGTAGGCTTCACTAAAAAAGTTGTTGGTTCCTCTGGGGGACAGACAAATTGCCTTTCTTAAGATGAGTCACGTAATCACCTACAGGCAATGGCGGATCCACCTTCGCACCTTAGTACCACGTCAATTTCATCACCTAATCGAAGGTCATAATAATAAGGACATAATAATAACATCTTCTGTTGTATTTTTGGGTAAATGAAAAAAACATATTTCTATTTTATCTTCTAGAGGAAGAGGAAGGGGCACTTTCGTCTCCCTCCTCCCGATGGATACGCTAGTGTCTACAGATTTACATATGGGGAGGGGAAATTTCTAATCTAGTGTTGTTAGCAATGATTAACCGAAAAAAAGGGGCGTTTGTAAAGGGTAACTGTAGCAACCTCCAGTCTGCAGCGGCGGTATCACGAAATTAAAACTTGGTCCTTCCATCATAGAATCCCCATCCTCCCCTCCTTACGACAGAAATGACCAAGAAAGAGGATAACCAAAAAGAAAAAACATTACCTCGAATTTATAAGATACATACTGACGTCAATACACCACCATAAATAATTGTTTTGTTATATGGTGGTGTATTTAATTGTTGATAATCTTATAGAGGAAAATTAAATGTTAATGATTTTAAATTTTAAATCTGCAGCCAAAAACGAAAATTCCAATACTTCAGCACCAACCACATCTAACGATAATTTACCTAACGTAACACCTCCCATTAATGCCACTCCTGAATCTACAGCCAACCGTTCATTTACCGAGCCTGTTCCACCTCCAATTTTCGTCAACAATATCTACGACTTCTTGGAGTT
>NW_027112448.1:426427-431928 GCF_000696795.3 Halyomorpha halys | reverse complement strand
AAAAAATAAAAAAAAAAAAAATAAATTTTAAATAAATAGGATTTTAACTTATAACATAGAAAAAGACCTGTGCAAAAGAAATTTTAAATTAATGTGAGGAAGAGATTGTATTGAAGATGGCTAGAATGGCCGAAACGTTGAACTGGTGAAAAATAAAGTGTTGAGACAGAATTGGATGCGAAATTTTGATTTATTTAATAAAAAATAAATATTAAATGTTCCAGTTAGAAATCGAACTCAAAAGGTTTCGAGCCCAGCGCTCCAGGACCTTCATCCTAAGATGGTCCAGGTGATCGAGAAAGGTACACAGACAGCAGATAAAACAATTCATTAATAACAAAGTTTTATCTTCATCAAGATAGAATGGAAACAAAATACAAACATTGCAAAATAAGATAACACAATAAGAATATACCGGGAAAGTTGTATATATAGATGATATAAAAAAAAAGGAATGTAGTAAACCCAAAGAATATTGTGAAGGATATGGTCGTATGGTCAAAAAGGAAAAATAAATAATTAGTAACTATTTACTAGCCCACGTTTCGTCCCATTTCAGGGCTACAAAAGATATAAATCAACTAAAAATAAGTATATCTTTTTTATATAAATCTTATTTTTATTTCATATTGTTCACTTATAACCCGACCACAGTTTACTTTATTCATCTTATTATCTAACATTTTTTTATATATTTTTAGTAATTTTGTGTCTTTTTTAGCCCTTATAAGAAAAGTGGGGCGAAACGTCAACTAATAAATAGTTGCTAACTAATTTCTGTTTGTTCTTAACCACCACTCAGACTATCCTCCAACAATCAATTAACATTGACACTTTCTTTGAGTGACGCGCTGATGCGCTTGCAGTAGTCAGAGACTTTAAGATAAAGATAATGTCGTTTTCCACAACTGTTTATAACTATTCTTCATAATTCATGAACTTTTCAACTGTCCCAAGAGAAAACTAAATTTTTCTGACTTCTCTCGAACCATAAAGCTCAACATCTGTTGATGCAATGCCCTTTCCTACAGGGAAATCAAGTATAGTAATTACTGAAACGTTTTGATTCATAAATAGTTTCAAATGCTCAGGTGAAGATGTAAGCAATAACGATTCATAAAAGCATTTTATCTTTAAATCATATACTTCTTGTATCACACCACATGCTTCAGAACGCTACAGAAAGGCGACAGGAGGACTCGGTCCCGAGACCCCATTACCAGCTGGTGGAAGAAAAAATCTGTATCAGCGATGGCGGCCAGTGTGGCAACACTGTTCCAAGCTTCCGCGTCGTACTTTCACTGTTAGGGTCGAGGTGCAGTCGGTGCAGCCAAATATCGATCCATCAATTGCAAAATATATTTAGGTTATCAGCGGATGTTCCTAAAAGGAGAAGAATCAAGTTTAAAATAATTAACATGTCTAAGATAAACTTCACAAATAAAAAATTTCAACTTGTTATAATTGTAAATAGAATGTCTGAAGAATTGTTTTAAATTATACCAAACAGTAATATGAAAAAAATAAATAGAATTAATACAAATAAAACATAATTATAATAAAATATATCCATTTAGCCCAGGCATTATTCAGAAATTCATTTTATATATACAGTTTTTCGGCCTACCTAGCTATTATTTAATAATTGACAGTTTTAATTACATACAGTCTTATTATTAACAAGGTAAAAAACATTAATAATTCTAAACTTATAAATCTTAATTTGAATTTTACAACTTCACATTAAGAAAAAAGTGCAGGCAATTCTGCCCTCATCTAATGCAGTATATTATCACATAAAATACAAATAGATAATAAAAACCACAGAAAATAAAAAAACACAAAATTTATTTAGTAGAATAACAGGCCGAACGAGATCTAATTGGTTGCTTCATGTATTTTACACTGCTCAATTAAGTGAAGTAAACATTTAATTTGCTGGATTAAATAAAAAAATTAATTATAAGGATAATAACCCCCTTCAGTTTCATCTCATAATTGCCTTCTGTAAATAATAGTAAGGTGAATCTCAATAAATATCTTTCACAAAATAAAAAAAGCATTCGAAAGCATCATGGAATGGCTTGAACTATAATCCAGAAATTTATGTCTTACTTCGTTCAATAAAGACGTTTGCAGACGTACTTACGTTTTAAAACTATAATCGCCTGTTTGAAATGTAATTTTCCTTTACAGTTTGTTAAGCTCATAATCACGTCGTCTTTTTTCCTGTAGTGCTATTGGTAATTACTGTCCGTTGATGCACAGCATGAAGCAATAACTTTTTCGCTTCCATTTTTTTTTGTTCTGAAGTTCCTTATTTGGCCCTTTCCAACAGCTTAAATTCCTATTTCCTGCCGACTCCCACTAACTTCTGAATACTTCTAAAGAGTAGCCCGCCCTCACCGATACAGCAGGTATATAGGAGCAGGAGAATACGATATAAAAAATTCTCAGGCAGGTGCTCAGAGATGATACGTGAGATAGGGCTGAGAGTGGACAATGCAGAGGTAGGAACTGGGTTGATTTAGTGCAGGCCTCTCTGCTGAATACAAACCACCACCTTAAAATATTGTTTGTCCGTAGGATGTCTTCATCGATATACCCTGGCTCCGCCAAGAACATCTTTGTATCTAAATTATAGTTTTAAATAATAATGAAGGTTTTTTTAAAATTATATAAGATGCATTTAATGAAACCAACAACTTCTGAGATGCTATGTATGTAGTCAAGGTTAAAAAATCAAAAAGATTAATTATAGTAATTAACTAGGGAGCGCGGTGGCACCGTGGTAAGACACGATGCTACTAACTCCAAGAACCCGGGTTCGAATCCGGGAGTACAGAAAATTGTTTTCTCTTACATTGTAGCCGTGAGTCAACCCTGCGGGTTCTGGAGCCCTCCTAGGGCCCACCCAGCCTTATTAATTGGGTATTCCTGATTGGGTAAAAATCTGGTGGTTGAGCGTGATTCTAACCAAATCACCTCCTTGCGTAGCCGTTGGTCTAGTAACAGTACTAACAGAACTCCTGACACTTCATGGATTGTAGCAGTATAAACTTTAATTTTTTTCAATATTAATTAACTAAAACTACTATAAAATATTATATATATTCCCATGCTACTTACTTAAATCAATAATTATCTATTAACTGAAATATACGTATGAGTGTTTCAGGGTTATGTTAATAGAAATTTACCTTTGACGAATGGTGCTGTGGAAGAAAGATGCTGAGTGCGTCTTAATGCTCAAGTTAATCACTTTGAACTAAATTTAGTGTGAATCAATAAAGTAGTTGGAACAAATATCAATTTATTTATCATAAACTAAATAATCCATAATAATGAAAATTTTAGTCGTGAATACCTCCAAAACAAAGCGTTAACGAACATACCTTATACTAAATTTAAATTAAAAAAAAAAATATTACTTTATATTCAAATAAATAATAAATTAGAAATGAACAAATTTCAATACGATACATATTACTTATTACATTGTTTATAAAATATAACTAGTTATAATTTAAATAAGTTTATAAATAATATCTTATTAATTGTATCATTGATATATCATATTGTGGAGGTCTTATTATTTTTTAAAACTAGGCGAATTCAGACATATTTAGGACTAAAACGTACAGTGAAACTTATATATAATCAGTGCACAATAACTTTGTCGGCCATTTTATGCAATGTTATAGTCTGAAAGTCTCTAGGAAATCATACTTCATTTTAAAATTCACCTTTCTCTAACTAATTACAAATAATACATTTATCTCTATTACTCCAAAGTTATATATATATATTATCATCTCATCAGCATTATATTAAAAGAATAGCTAATTTTTTTTACTTTGAAAAATGAGAAAGTCTTACTCTCAAACAAATGAGTTCTATTGTTAATTTTCCATGTTTTCTTACCCTCGGTAAAAGTTTCAAAGTTCATAAGCATGGATTATATATTATATACGGACTCCCACGAAAACTATCTCACATTTCTACAAAGCCAACAATTCTAACGTAAGAAAAGGAGACTGAATTCTCCAGCTACCTGGGAATCGCTAGGGAACCAGCCACGTAACATATAAAGGAATATAAAAAAAGGCGAACAGTGGGTGAAATGTTGAAGGAGGGAAAACATAAGAGAAAGTGAGAAAAATATCATTCGCCCCAATTACCTGATTACCTGAGAGCCAATTATTCAGGTGAGAGCTGGAGGTAGTTACTATCACATGGAACTGATGCACTTCTGGAACAACGTTGTTCCTCCAGAGCCTATTAATATTCACCTAGCCCGAATAGAACTGGAAAAACCTTCTTATATGATTTAAATTAAATAAAAGAAGATAGTTTCGAGACCTTCTAATGTTATTGGAGTGCAACCATTGGGTAGTCACTTCTAAATCTACATTTATGTTATTTTTTATCTTAAATGCAATTGTAAATTTCAAGAAATAAAGGAAAAAATCCAAAATTGAATAGCCAAAAACTGAAAAATGAATTAGTATTTTGTGCGAAGTTCTCTTTTGCTCCTATTGATTGTGTTAGTTTGTCTTAGTCAAAATTTCAAACCTATTAAAATATAAATAAGAATTATAGAATTTTTCGAAACTACTCTATTGTATCATAACATCAAGTGACTTATCATGTTCTTGAACCGACCAAACTCATAGACTATTAATTAAATAATTTTATTTTTAAATTAATGTCCTAATGGTGCAGAATTGTTTATAAAATAATCTGTCTCTGTTGCCTTTCCTTAACTATCATTTAAGTAAAGATTTTTGTTTTTATTTATTTAATATTCCTAACTATGCATTTATTTTTAACTATTTTGAAATAGAAAGGACAGAATTTTTTATCATCAATGTGATCAAGAAAAACATTTTAATTTTTTCAATGTAAACTTTTATAGTTTTTTAAAATCATTATTATATTTATAAACGAGAAACAATTTTAACTAAGTTTTTTCATTTCTTTCAAGACGTGGTTACATCACATTAGGTTTACAAAATGTAGAGCGACCAAGTATTTATCATACAAAATATGAAATTTCAAAAATATATATATTTTTTTCAGCAAATGTAAAGAGTACCACAAAAGTTTCAATTTTTTTATTATAAAAAAAATATTTAAAAAAAAATTTATTGTAAATAAAAAAAAAATTATTTTATTTCTTTCTCGTTTTATTTTCGCAATCATAGAGTTTCATTGATTAATATATTCCATTATTCGTCGTTTATAGATTTATTTTCAAAACTTGGTTGCTCCACATTAGATCCACAGAATGTGGAAGCATTTATGAAATTTTAAAACATGGAAGTTTTTGTACAGTACAATATATATTTTTTTCAGAAAATGTAAAGAGTACCACAAAAGTTTCAATTTTTTTATTATAAATACAGGAGTTTCATTGATTAATATATTCCATTATTCGTCGTTTATAGATTTATTTTCAAAACTTGGTTGCTCCACATTAGATCCACAGAATCTGGAAG
>NW_027112448.1:380781-426377 GCF_000696795.3 Halyomorpha halys | reverse complement strand
TTTTAATAAATATGTTTCTGTTTTTATTTTCTAAATCAAGGAGTTTCATTGATTAATATATTCCATTATTCGTCGTTTATAGATTTATTTTCAAAACTTGGTTGCTCCACATTAGATCCACAGAATCTGGAAGCATTTATGAAATTTCAAAACATGGAAGTTTTTTTTTTTTTTTAACTCCATAAGAGTAAAATTTCAATTTTTTTTATAATTCATAATGTTTATAATGATAACAATCTGACTAACCTTTGGAAGATTGAAGATTCAAAACAAGATATTCAGAAATCTATTGCTTTCCAAATTAGGCAATCGATAGTTTTTTAAAAAATATTTATAGCTTTATTGACGTTCTTGTACAGTATGGGTAATGAATATATTCATAAATTTAGGTCATTTTCGAAAAAAAATATTAAAAATAAAATAATAGATAGCTTTTTCTTATTATTGTCAGGGTTTATAACCAAAAAGTAAAACATGATATTAATTGACTACTCACAAAAGTATATGAAAGTGTATTTTATTTACTTATAAGTAACTAAAAAAATATATATATTTCTAACTCCATATTTTAGACCGGATATACCAGTGAAATTCACAATCAAAGCATTTTATATATTCTTGTATCTAGTTTTAGGTGAATTATTTTAGATACTGATTTAATATTTAACTAATATACTACCTCAATTAATTAACATACATTTTAAATAAAACTCGGGAACGGGTTCCGCCACAGGAGAATTACCCCCAGGAGAATTCCCAATACTAAAAAAATTCTATTTTAACGACTTATATCGCCAGCATTAATCACTGCAACTTGAAATTCAGAATACTAAACATGATGAATATATTTAATAGTACCAATTAGTTAAAAACTATTATAATTTTATTTATTTATTCTCTATAAACGAATACCTCCTACTAAAAGAACAGGATCATAGAACTATGATAAATTAATAACGATAATTAAGTTTTGAAAGTCCAGACTTTTCTTCAATATATATCTCTAAGCTATTATTGAAGAATTGCCGTGGTAAAACGAGCAATAATGAAGAAGATGAGTCTTCCTGACAAAGAGACCAGCAAAGATTACTTAGTACAAAAAGAAAAGATCCAGTGACGTTTAGAAGTCTCCTAAAAGAACCTGTTGAGAGGCCAAGTACCGCAGCCAGCGTTAATAGCCACCGGTGGAGAACGAAAAAGAAGAAGTTGAAGGATAAGAGAAAAAGGGAAGGAAAATGGTTCGGGGGGAAAAAAGAGAAGTCTTTGTTTTAGTACTTCACTCAAGTTCGTCAAATAATTTTTGATGGCAAGAGTTCCTTTAATGGATACCTGTAGTTGTGTGTTATTTATTTTTTCTGTATCTTAAAATGCACTCTTGTACTTTTCAAATTAATTATTACAATTATTTATTATGATTTCACTTTTTTGGAATAAACTAAACATTTTTTTAAAGCATAATTTATTTTTATATCTATTATTTTTCTCAATTAACTTTAAATTCATGTGTGTTACTCACAGATGAAAAGAGCCTAAAACTAAGACTTTCATGAAATATTTTAAAATCAATATTTCACTATATTTAAAGTTTATTTATCATTTTAAAAACCAAAATTTCAATCTAAATTTTATTTAAATAAATTAAATTAAATTTTAATAGTGTTGGAAATCTGAATAGACACCTGTAGCACTAATGTTCAAGTAGTGTGGAAACAACTAGCTAGTCCAACCATTTGCATCTCTCAAGTAATGTCGTTTGTAGGATATAGCCTATTATGTAGTCACAAAATTTAGAGTATCTTTCCCTCATTAGGAGTTTTAACCGATTTAATACCATCTGCATACATTTGTTTTTCCATCTCAGCTAGTTATTATTGTGTAAATAAACAAAAAACTCTCCACTCACTACGTCCCTCACGTATGCTGTAAATGAACAACAGAGTTTTTACAACTTCAGTCTCATTGATAAATATTTACAACATCCAGACGGAGTAGATCTTACTTCTATAACCTCCCCATGCCATGTAACAGGCCCACTTGAGATAAAATAACGATAAGACACCTTTCAACGGTAGACCTTGTAGAACTGGAAGCAAGTTTCCTTCCATCGCAGAGTTTTCAAGGACTTTTCAATTTCTTTGGCCTTCAAGCTGTCAGTCTTAAGAAATAATAATACAATGCAAAACTGTGATTGTAATTAATAGATAAGTGATTTTATTATAATGTTGTGATCTAAAGTAATAATATAAAGTAACGCTTAAAAAGATCTTACATAGATTAGAATTTTTTTATAATTATCATTTTTTAAATTTTAAAATATTTATAACCTATGAATTAGTGATACATCTTGAAAACTGAATTGTTGATGGATTATGTCAACTTTTGTATTTAATTTAGCAAAAATAATTATAACACAGTATTTTTTAAATAACTTTTATTTCATATGCCAACATTTCAACCACAGGCGAAAACGTGGATAAATTAAAAAAAAAAATACTGTGTTATAATTATTTTCTATATATAATAAAATTATATATTATATCCCATAGTTTCTTAATATGTTTCTTTTTAATTTCATTATTTCAATCATATCATACCATATTTGTAAATAAAAGTAGATATAGCATAAGCAATTATAAACTAACTAAATCAGAAATTGATTAAATTCTTCCTCAATGTCCAATAAATAGTCCACAAATTAGTTCATCCATTAAATTCGTTTCACCAAAAGTTTGCCTACAAGAATAAACCCAAACTGAGTCTGTCAAATCAGCCGAGCTAGAACGATGAGGCATGAATGGACTAGTATTTTAACTAGAGCCAGTATTTTATACTGTTCATTTGACGATCGATGCCGATGATGAACGGGACACACTACTAGTCGAATACCGATTTTGGAACATAGTGGGCCAATCTGGAAATGTGTATGGTCTATCCAAACGGTAAAAATCTAGTTAAAATTGATAATAATTCATATAGAACAAGATGTATTATTTTTTTGTTTTATTACTACCCCTTCAATGTTCTGCATATCAAAAGCAAGTAACTTCTAAATCTCATAATTGTGTTATCTAATTAGTAAAGGCATATTCAAATAATTTTGTTAATTATAAAATGGTTATTTATACCTGTCTGTCAATATTATCAATTCCCACATGATATCTATTCTTAAGAAAGCAATAATGTGTAGTATTCACATACTCTGAGAAGAACTTTATTCATGAAACAGTCATAACAATTTTTCTAAAAGTAGGGAACAGGAGAACGAAACCTTGTGAGAACGCAACCCTGTGAGACTCCATAAATCTTAGCTCGAGTGCCGACAGCTGTTTTATTTGCATTTGGAACTTATCGCACCTGTTCCAGCAGCCTTTGTTTCTAAACGAGGTAATTTTCGAGTCGTGCGCCAAACAAAAGATGGTGTACAAACAACCATCTTCTCTTTTCTCTTTCTCTGTTTGCTTTTCTTCTCTAATAATGCCTATTCTACGTAAATACGTTCTGTTTTATATAATGATTTAGTTTAAATTTGAATAATGTATAAGCCATTCAAACACTGAGTTGATTCCAGTCAAGAAAGGTTGCACAGTTGCAGGAAAACTAACCGTTTCTGGCAGTACTGTCATACTGTAAAGCATGATTGGGGCAATACGTCCTCGAATTTTATGAACGCATCTGCAATTGACTCAATTTAATGCATAAAAATGCAATATATATCGTTAAATAGTTATCATATTGATTGAAATTGTGTTTATAAATAAATTATTTATGCAGAAAATAAATTATATGCAGTAATTTAATACATTTTCGGGTAGTAAGACACTGGATTCTAACTAGGATCCACAAATTTCCATAGTTTAATTGTTTAAATCAATTTTATTTTATAAAACAAATCATTATTGAGGACGTGAGAGCTGAGCGCGTTTAAACGAGAGTCCCAGAGCGTTTGGTTCAAAACTTTATGAGTTTGATTCCCACCTATGTCAATCAATATTTATTTCGCAGTGGCTTCGAGAAATGAATCTGGATAGTCCCACAGAGTGGCTGCAAATATCATCAATGGAGGACTTGACCAAAAAAGAAAATTAATTGTAGTAGTTGTGTAGAAGTGGATAGAGGTGGTATGAAAAAAAATCCGAAATTTATTTATTTCTGACGCATGATGGTTTTTATGTGTTTAACTTAACGTTAGCAAGATTTTTGGCGTCACATGATCGCAAGTCACTGGCGGATTCATATGCCCCATAGGTAGGCTTAGTAATTTTAACGATCCAATTATATTTTTTTCTTTATAACGACAATAGGTGTCCAGTGAGTAAGGCATTGAACTTCTTACCATCGGGGCCTGGTTCCAGTCCAACTGTTAGAACCGACGGTTGAGCAAAAATGCTGACCACATCTTGTGTAACTGTCGGTCAGAAAGAGTGCGTTCTTACCGAAACATTTCACTGGTTGCAGAGACTGTTTTTTTAACACACCAAATATTATTTATAAAAACGTTCTCTTCAGTTCATAAATGGGAACTATGAAATTATTGTTTATGTTTATTTTCAAACTGTGAAAGTTAGTTGCACTTAGTTTTGAGTACTAAATCATGTTTACAAAATAAAATTATCTTCAATAGTAGTTCAGTAAATGAATCATTGAGGCATAAAGAAATATACTGATTCATACATCAGTATCTGTGAAGTAAAAGACAATATATCACATTCCACTAACTCTAAAAGGGGATAGTTTAAAAACTAGTTTTCTTGTGAAAAAAAAATATACATAGTGTTTATAGTTAAAAATAGTTGGTTTTTTTTTCGTACCCTTCATTGAATCATCATTATCATTATCATCATACATATAAAATATAAATGGATTATTTATACTGATTAAAAATAGGTAAATCCAAAATATTTTATCTTTGAAGTAGTATCACTGGGTGTAGAAAATACAGTTGTGTAGCTCAGTGGCGCAGAAAACTGTACCATATTTCCCAATTTCTTTTGAAGACTCCCTGCCTGGTCATTTCTAATTTACGAGGGCGGGACGTTATCTACAGGGTACCACCCTATTCTAAAGATAGGGGCCAAGTTTCGTGGGACCAATACAGAATTTAAAGTCGACCCGCCAGACCGGTTAGAACTGGCGCCGCCGCAGTCACGATTTAGTTGAACCTGTGGCTTTAACTTACTCGATTTTCAATTTTTTGCGTTTAAAGCAGAGCAGTTTGAACAGAAATTTCCCTCCAAATTAAAGTATACTTATTAATTTTTGTAAGCATCTAACTCCCCTTACGATTAATACAATTAAAAATTATAAAACAGCCTCATAACATTTTACTGTAACATAAGCTGATCTCCTAAGTAGATAAAACAAGTTAGGAACTCCACCTCCATATTTCAGTTATAGCATAAGTTAATTAATAAACCCAATAGAGAACAAAGGTGTCAGTATGTAAATGTTAGTATAAATAAAATATGGATAAACATGGTAAAGTGGCAAACTACATGGTTTGCTGGAGATTAATTTAAAATTTACTTTCAATTTAGGTTTTAAAAAGTAATAAATTTTGCTAAAGTAAAAAAACGTTGTAGCTTATATAACTTTTACAGTAATATAGGTTTTAAAAATCAATCTTGTGCGTAATGTTAATCCATATTTTCTAGATGTAAAAGTCCCAAAAACAATTACCTCGTAAATACAAGTAAAAACACACCCAAAAAAATTTGCAACAAATACTTTCACATAATACAATTCAATAATAACACTGGGGTGAAGAGACTTATATTTGGCCAATAAATTGAATCTGATGAATATACAGATATGAAGTAAAACTGTTAAGTTTTTTCTTTGTAATATAGTTTTATATTTAAAAAATATAGGGTTTATTATGATCAAAATGGTTTTTACTCAATCATTTTGTTTGATATTTACTATTTAAAAATAAATTACACTAAAAAATATTGTATATAATAAAAATTATTATTATTTATATCAATTTACTATCATAAATACCTTATAAATACATTCAAAATATTTGTCAAAAAAAATCAACCGGGCGTTGTTTCTCAACTTGGGTACTGAATTTAATCAAGAAGATAACTGGCTCCTCAGTTATCCCAGAATCTGGCTCCTTCATAGTCAGCATGTGTCAGAATCTACCCCGTTAAAACCCACGCGACGAAAGCAATCATTGTATTCTATTACTAATTAAGAATCATTTTACTAAAATTATTAAATTAAATTAATGAAATACCTGCCTCCAATATTCGTAGGCTGATCGATTTCCGCTGACTTACAAGTCTCGGGACCTTCAACTAGATTGAAAATAAAATAATCTGCCTACTCATGTCATTAACAAGAGAAGGATTCGTTCCTAGCTTCAGGCAGAACGTGTTGCTTCATTTGACGAGAGATTAATACTGAAATACATTTACACCCTAGGCCAAGACACTACATCTGAAGAAAACAGATCTAATTCCGATCATGTTCCAGCCACAGAAGCAGACGTCTCAGGACGAGTAGTTCCTAGAGATTTGCATACTTTGATGAACTGGAGTGGATGAGGAAACTATAAAACACTACTGGTTGTCCAGGTCGTAATTGGAAAATCTCCTGCAGTTCTGGGCTGTTTACACAATCAATTTTCCTTTTACATTCCTTCACCACTAGGCAAGTTAAGGATTACTGCTAACTAATAAGTTTTTCTAATAACTCACTTCCATTGCGAAGAAAAAAAAGTTTAAATAGCCCATAATTCAGTATACGTTCCACGTCTTTTCTATTAGATAGGTTCAATTTTTTTATATATAGATGCACATTTTGTGTTTCTCATTTTTAATATTAATTTATGAGGGCCTGATTCATTTCTTGGAGACAAATAAATATCTACATTTCATGGTTATTTTAAAATAAATTCTATTATTTATTCATATTTATTAAATTTACTTTATCTTTTAAGAATAAAATATATAAGAGGGGAGGGAGGAGTAAGGTGTTTTAATATTCTTGTTAACAGGTTTTTTGTAATCTGTTTGTTTTTTGTTTTTTTGACTTATTTATTTATTAGTTTTTACCTTACTTATTTGTTTTTACCTTTATTACAGCTATTGCTACTTTATTTTAATTTATATATACATTTTTATTTATTTACAACCAGGCTTTCTTTATATTTGTTATGTATGGAATTAATGGAACTATTATACTGGACTGCTGGTACACTGGATGAGTCCATAAATTTAAATAAAACTTGTAGAATAAATTGTGATAGATTGTACAAGAATGGGATATATGAAGAGGATAAGATGTGTACTGTTAAGAACAAAAAAAAAAAAAAGACAAAAATAAAAAATGAAAAAGGAACAAAAAATGTAATGTAACTTGGCTATAAAAAAAAGGAATACTGCTTTGTGTTGTAAATATATTATCTTTGTTAATTCTTATATGTCGGTGTTTATATTATATCTATATGATATATGATTGATATGATGTGCATAGTACCAACCCAATCTATTTAAGCGGCAAGGCTTATTTTTAAATAAACCATCACAGTCTCAAGAAAATATATTTACAACACGGATAAGCGAAAGTAAAATTTAATTTGATGAAATTGATACTGAATAATTGTTTACACTATACCATTTTACAAACATCTGATTATTTTTCTTTATGTAAAAAATTAAAGAGTTTTATGTATCAGGTAAATTGCATAAATGTTAAAAATGAGTGAAAAATTTCCAAAATTATGAGGCGTAAATATAATTAATAATTATTAATGACTATTAGGGTTTTATTTTCATATACACAAACAGCCTAAAGTCTCACAAGTTATGTTAAAATTTGTTGACTGTTTTTTTTTTTTTTTTTTTTTTTTTTTTTTTTTTTTTTTTTTTTCTGACTCTTTCATTGGAAAAAAAACAATCAAACAAAAATGGATAAACGAAAAAACTTAAAAATAGATTTAAAATAATATTTTTTTTTTTACTTATTTATTTAATTTTTTTATTTTAGTATGTATGAGATCATTCATTAATATTACCTATTGCCCACAACTGTGTGGCAGATTGTAATATCTATCAATAAATAAATCTATCAACTATTCTAAAAAATAAATAATAATATTAGGCTTCATAAACTACATTGAAAACAGAACAACATTATAACCTAAATACAGCTAGCATACTACATATTAACAATTAGATAATGTAATAATACAATTACAGTTCAGTAATCACTTTTAAACTTATATGTGATGTTTGATTGTGTAATCGATCTATCAACAGTAAACGATAACGCTAAAAGTATATTTAAAAAAAAAAAAGAAAAACAGTATAGCTATTTTATTACTGATTATTTCAATAATACATTAACGGAAACGTTGAGAACAGTGAAATGGAAAATTTAAAGGAATAGAAATACTAAATAAGTTATGAGAGCTGCAACAGAAACTCCGAACCCGAGAGCAGACTCATGGGTCCGTCTAAGCCCTCAGGCTTTAAAGAGATAAAAAATAAAGGAAGGCTTAGATATAATTCTGAGCCCACAGCAACCCGAAGAACAACCATCATCTACCTTAGTAATTTTACTAACACTAAAAAATAAAAAGGATATTACATATTCAATCTATTCTGTCGGAAATAAAGAAATTGCCATTAAATGAAATCAACAATTATACTAAAACGAATTTCCTGAGATTAGTTTCGCCAGGTTTTCTTCGCTCACCGTTGAAGCATGTATAATGGTTCCCGTGATTAATTCGATCGATCGAGTTTAGCATCGACAAGCGTTCGATTTTCATTCTGGAATAGTTGACAGCGGGGGCGTTGTTTCGAGACAAGTCCAGTAGAGACGTAAGTGACAATTTTAAATTATCTAACTCTCTTACGGACAATGTCAAATGAATAATAGTTTCCATTATGAAACTTCGATTATTCAATTGTTATGTATGGAATAGCTCTGGCACAGATCAATTGAGAATAATAATTACATAAAAATAAAAGGTAATTCATAAATAATAGAACACACAATCTTGGTAAGAGACATATATCCATCAATGTAGCAATTTCTTGGAGGAGAGACGGAGACGGGAAAGAACATCATCGTAAGTAGAATGTCATTTTCAAAATAAACTATCATCAATGTTAAATTGGTAAGACACAGCGGAATTACAAAACAAGAAAATATCTGCACAAAATGTTATAAATAATACATGACAGCACTAGCTAAACACAACCATAATCATAATTTTGATCTAAGCTATGTAAAAATTGCAAAAAAGGCAGAATATTCTAAAACGGAAAATTTATTAAATGAATTTCTTTCACCAAGCATATTAAAAAGGCAGTAGGTATGTTATAAAATGGGCACTATATGATTCGGCCAGCATTATGCGGATATAATTACTAAAATAAATATTCAATAATTAGTAGCTCTAAAATATGAATGCTGATTCTCCGTGGTCAACCCAGCCTCGTAAAGTCCATACCCTTAGTTTGGTAAAACTCTTGGGTTCGAACATGATCACAACTAAATCACCTCCTAGCACAAACTTATGTCCTTCTGTATCTACATTATAGTTTTAAATAATAATAAAGGTTTTTTTTAATTATATAAGATGCATTTAATGAAACCAACAGCTTCTGATACGATATGTATGTAGTTAAGGTTATCACATCAAAAAAGATTAGTTATAGTAATTAATAAGGGAGCGTGGTGGTACCGTGGTAAGGTACGATCTTACTAACTCCAAGGACCCAGATTCGAATACTGCTGGGTAGAAAATTGATTTCTGTTACGCTGTAGCCGAGAGTCAACCGTGTGGGTTCTGGAACCCTCCTGGAACCCTCCTGGGGTCCACCCAGCCTCATAAATTGGTTACCCTTAATTGGGTAAAATTCTGGCGGTCGAACGTGATTATAACTGAATCACCTCCTTGCACAACCTTGGTCACTAACAGTAACTCCTTACAAAGTACTGCACCCCTAACCCTTCAAGGGTTTTCACGGTACAGATTTAATTTTTTTTTACGTTTATATATTAAAATAGTAATTTTTATGAAAACTATATTTAATAATAATTAATGTGAAGAAAGAGTTCAATTCACAAGAGTGGAGCTTAAGCTTTTAAATTTTTGACTAATCGAGCCATGTCTGTCCACCATTTATATTTTACCCTGTATTTTCATCACTCCACTCTATTCAAGTAATAAATTTGAAATTTTTACTTTTTGAGAAAATCAATAGGAAAATTTTAAACTAATTGTCTTAATAGTCTAATAATTAAATAAAAATTGTCATTTCTTGTTTTTTAGCCCGTTTATGAGGACTCAACAGCTCAATAATTCAAAAACGCGTAGACATACCTGAGTAAAATTCCACATTTTTCCAAAATGTCTACAGGTTCAAAACTGTGAGTGGATGTGGAGTGACCCACATCCTACTTTTCTCAGTAACCTCCTTCTGTTTCATGCATTGAATAAAACATTAAAATTCCGTTATCGAAATTGAAATTATAAAGTTGAATAGTACATAACATTGAATATTACATGAGGCGGACGCCAAGACAGACAACGACCACCCCCGATTACACAATCCCCCACTGCCGTAATTCAGCCCACCCCTAAGCACCTCTACAATTATAGCGCGCCCTGAGCAAGGAGCAGGAATAGCTAATAATCCCTAATAACTGGTCCCGGAGTCGTAAAGTACGGCGATGAGAGCCGCTGCCTCATCCATAACGGTATCCTCATCTTCCAACAGGAACCGGAACAGCGATTTACTAGAGTGGAAAAGCCATCTGCGTGATTAGAATTGACCGGCAGGATCCAAATCCAAACAGTTCCCAATGAAAGTGATTCCAATGGGGAGTTATCGGCCTGGAATGGAATAACGGTTAACAAAACTAATTTTGAAGAATTTTTATTAAACAGAATTATTTTTAAAATGTAGTAATTACTGTTAACTATCAAGGTCCAATAACAACATATTTACAAAGAAAGCCCACCTGAGGGATAGTGGGTTTCGCCGGATTCTTGCTATAAAGCTGCTCGATATACCACTTTATTCACAAGTAAATAGTTCCCAATTATAATAAGGAAGTCCACCTATGAATAATACGTCACACAATGAACTGTTTTAGCAATCTAAGACTAAAGTCAAAACCGGAATTTATTCGACAGAATACAAAATAATTTATTATTAGAAAACTGTTCCTCGAAACCAGACTAACGTAAGTCATATTAGACCAACATTTCAGGAGAGCGGTTTTTCAGGAGAGAGATTAATATTTTTTGTTAATTAAAAAAACCTAAAGCCTACAAAATTGTGGAAAACCCTCTAAATTAGCAGTATAGAATTAGTGTTGTTTGAACGTTCTTTCTATGATTCGAGTTTCAGTCCATGTTTGGCGTAATTAGGAGCTAGGGAACAAAAATACAATTATACGAAAATCTGGCCTCTAATAATAACTAATTGGTGAATTGTTTTATGTCAGTTCTTAGGTTAATTATACATAGTTTACAAAATAAACTAAGTTTTCACAAAGAACATTTCAATTTAAACCGTTTCGAAAAAGAAATAATCCTATGAGTCAATTTCAAAAAAATGTACAACATAATACTTAGTATTGTATTCCTTATTTGAATCATAATTAGTATGCATATTATTTTATTTTTTTATTTTTTTTTTTTTTTAGCCATTACAGAATTCATCAAACCTTATCAGAAACACAAGGAGACATTTTAATAACCGGCTTTCACAGATAAATGAATACATAAGAATTAAGGTCAAAAATTAATTTTACATATGATATCAGCAAAAAAAACGCACAAATAGTATGTTGTCAGGCGTCATTTCTATCAGCATACTCCTTAAACATGTTATTTATACTGACATCTTAGATAAACTCGTGATATTCTGCAAGGCTATAGCAATTTGTTATATATTAAAAAAAATAAAAATAAAATAACCTTAAAACTTGTTTTTTAACAACTACCTACTGGTATCTACTGATAATAATCATAGATTAAGGTGATCAGTTCAATAATCCTTATCAAAGTACTATTCCAGATTTCTTTATTTTAACAATTTTTTTAACCCATTTTTATATAATACTAGATAGGGAAAGTTTAAAGTAATTATATTTGTTAAACGGTTAGAAATTATATTTCATAATTTTCAAAATGTCAAGAACATGAAGGTGTTGAAATTTAAGGTGTGAATTAGTCGTCCTTGTTCAGAAATGATTCATAAATTAGAGGTACTTTCATTTTGTATATCTTGTGACAGTACAATACTGAGATATATGATGATTAGAGGTCAAACTTTTTTTTTTATTATAATAATATTTTTTTATTATCACAATATTCATATGTAAAATTGAACTCGGAAATTAATTGCGATAAAAAAATCGTGAAATATTATTTTTTTTTTAAGAAATGCAAAAAATCATTTCAGTGCTATTGAATTTGAAGTAATCAACTAATATAGAAGTTTGAGCTAAAACAAAGAAGAAACGTGATAATATTGAGTTTATATGATAAATGACGTGTTTATAATAATTAAAGAGTAGTCTTTTTTCAATTAAATAAAATTTAAATTCAAATAGTAACTGAAATTTAATTCGAAATTTCTTCTGAAACACCTAACACAAAAAAAAAAAAATCTTGTCCAAACATTATAGGACGGAAAAATCATACTTATTTAAAAATGTATAAAAGAAAATTCACCTTGACATTCAGCAAAGATATCTGGTGGCACCAACGGAATACAGCATATATTAATTATCTGTAACAAAATAAAAATAAAATGAAATAAATATTAATTTTCTTTAAAACCGTACTAAAAAAAGAAATTAAAATAAAAACAAAACTTAAAAAATATCTAAACGGTCAAGGATAATGCAAAAATAAGTTTTCATGTGAAATTCCAGTTGAATAGACATAATTCGTAAGCTCTAAATTACCCAAGAAAATAAGGCACCAGAGCTCTGTCTCAAATGCCGTATTTTCCCTGTGGTATTTTTTTGGAAAATATTTGAAAAATTATATTATTAACGTTTAAAACTGCTAAAAATCAGTTGTACATTACCATCTTAATTCACACAAAACTGTTTAAAACCATGAACACGATATGAGGAATTGTGAAGATGCACAAAACCCGCGAACAAAATGGCGGAGGACGATGTAAAGGTTTAAACCTCCAAAAGGTACTTCTTTAACATCAACTCGATTTTCAACCCCCTAACTGAATTTTTAGGGAATCAAAACCCTTTGAAACCTGAAAAGATTCTTCGGGACAGGAAGAAATTTTGACTGAATTAGTAATTTTATTATGATATTTTTCCATCAATAAAACATCCCTATATACCAAATTTCAGTTCAATTCGTCCAAAAAGTGGCCTCCGTGTGTCCAAATGTAGCTGGAAATACAAATATAAAATGCACCCTTACCTCCGCCGATAACCTTCAAAACAGTGAAAAAGTTTATGATTATTATCAAGGAAAAAGCAACAAAAATGAAAAGATTAAGACAAGGGTGTTCAACTATCTATTAGGACCAATATTAGATAAAATAACTAATATGCAAGTACATAGGTAAAACACATATGAGGAGGGAATATTTTTGAACAAATTTTGTGAAATTAAAGAAATTAAATCAGTGTACCCAAAAAATTAAAGAAGAAGAAAGATAAAATGAAAACTGCAATGAAATATGTCTCAACTGCTAATCATGTTTTCAATTTTTATATAATTTCAAGAAATAACCAAATTATATAGAGCTTTATTTAGTTCATCACTTTATTATATATTATTTTTTTGTTCTCTTACTATCTTTATTTTTCTCCAAAGTGTGCGGGCCATTATCAAAGAGGCTCTTAAAATTTATGTATTCAAGGTTTATAAGTTTTTTAATATTTACAATAAATAATATAAAAATAAGTATGGATCGACTTAGGCATGATAGCCTGTAATTGAATAACTTTAAAACTTGGATATCTTAAATTGAAATGTTGTCAAGGTAGTCAAGAAAAATATGTAAAAGTTTAATTAAGTTCCTTATTTTAGTGTTTGTATCTTTCTTAGAATCTTTTAGTGTTAGTATTCTTCTTGATGAAGCCCTGCAGCGTGGGTCGAAACGTTAGCTCAAATTAATTAATTTATTACTGTTTGAGATTTTTCTTTGACCGCACCAGGACCATCTTCATAAAAGTTCAAAAACAAATTAATAAGGTGTTAAAGTGTTAGTTGACCTTAAAAAAAGGAAATTTTTGTTTTAATTTATAAACAGCTTATTATAGAGATTTTCAAAGATAAACTAGTGTACATATTTTAGCAAAATATGTTCATTATTGTGAGCTAAAAAAAAATTGTTTTATGTGTTTTCCGTGGAATTTTATATAAAATATTATACAAAAAGAATGTAAAGCTCATGAACATATAAATAAGTGGGTGTTATTAGTTCAATACTTAGATAAGATTTAAATAATTATAATATTAATAATTGAAAGGAATCATGAATGATTTTTCTCAGAGGTGACATACAAACATTTGAGACATTTGATTTTTGATTTTTTTTGAACAGTAACGTTTGTCAGTTACATCATTTACAATTATTTCATTCTGTTGCTTGAGACCAAACAAATTATATACTCTTCCGAATACTAATAATGGCCGGAGATTTGAACCAGAAACGGGGTATAAAGATGGAAATATATTCTGAGAACAGGAAGGATACGAACAGGATGACCGAGGGTATAATGAAGACAGGCACGATAACGATCAAGGATTCGTATGCAAATATCTGTAACGATCTTAACCGTCAGCGTAGGCGGAAGGCTGCAACGTAGCTGCACTCGACGGGCCATCTAGTTTGCTCTCAGTAAAACAGTATTATCAATTATCGACAGCCTTTTCACAACAAACGATAAATAGCTTCTAAAAATGTAAAATATTCCTATATAAACAGGACTGAATGGGACAATATTAACGGAATAATTCGTATTTGAAGGTTATTTTGTTTTTGACATGAAGATTCCTATGGGTTGTTATAATTTTATTTTTACTGATTCTGATTGAAAATCAAATTTTAAGACTAAGTCATACGGGGCACTTGTTTGATCTTATGCTTTCTGAAATACTAAATACTAAAAACCGAAAAAGCAATTATGGTTTTTTGACGCGTACTAACGGTGTGCAAAATCGAAAAAATGAGTAGAACAAAATCGTTTTACTATTCAATTTCCTATAAAAATCTATCATCATAATTGAGAAATTTGGATATTGAAGGGTTCGAGTTGAATATATCATTAAGAATAAATCGTTTGAGTCTTTTCGGCAAGTCACAGAAACCTATATCATGATGATGGTAATAAAATAAATAAATGATGCTAATGGTAAATTGAATTCTCAAAAGATTTTCTTCTCTACGAATTTCGATTATCCTCACCATTTAGGCACAAAATGTTTTGCAGGTTATTCTGTTTTTTATTTTTAAACTTTTAATTTTAGATCAACGTAACACTATCAACCATCTTATCAACATAAGATGTTGAGCAATAACATGGATACCAATTGATTTATTTAAATAATAACCACCAGTATCAATAAATTGAAAAGATCATTTACAATAAAATTGTTTGTTTGCATCCCTATCAAGGAAATTATTTTAGAATTATAGTTCTCATTTTATTTTTTTTTTTTTCGTTTATTGTAAAATAAATAATTAATTACCTTTATTAATTTATACAATTACAAAACGAAATTCCAAAGATATTTTTTAAAGAGTACCATTGCAATCTATGAGAGCTGTTTGACCATAACCCGCATTAGGTATGTCACACGATCATTCCTCGGATAGCCGTCAACACCTCATACATTAAGAGAAAAGGATAAGACGGGATTTTTTTTCTGCTTTTTCGCGATAAGGCCAAAAAAGGAAATTCTCAAGGAAATTCCAAAAAAAGAAAATCACGTAGAGCATTACAAAGTTGGCGGTGATTAACACCAATTTCTTCGGCGCGTGCTCCAGGTCGTTATACCTCAACTGTCCTCGATGGAGCAATTAATGGTATCGCGATGTCAGGTATACGGGGTAACACTTCTTGAAAAAACTAATCGCAAGACAAAAAAATAAAGGTAGTTAATAGAGGAGAAGTTGGTAACACGGAACCCTATTTTGTTTTTATTTGGATGTAACTATTCAATTGGGTTTGAAAAAAATGTATGTCTCGAGCCAATTCCCAAATTAACTGTGTAAATATACTGAAGATAATTTTTCAATTTGTTAGGATTTTAGGGTTATAATTCTTTATTAAAGAATAGACATCAAAGATGGGTTACAAACTTTAGGCGAGGGTAATATAGGAGGGACCTTTACTTCACTAATAAAAAATAAAAAAGTATTTTTCCTAAAAAACAAAAAAAAATTCTTTATTGTAGAATTATTTTCTTGCATTACATGCAAAGGGGGGGAGGGATTTTTTGACAATATTTAATAAATCAATGAAGATAGCGGTAAAAAAAGGGTACTAAAAATAATATAGTGTTTTCATCTTATTTTTAATAAATGTCTAATAATATCAAACGAAACTCTACAACAATTAATTGCGATATGGATTTTTATTATGTCTATCACTCCTCTTCACAATACTACACCGCACTGTGCCCCAATGTCGTAGGAATTTGCTTATCTTGTTCAATTATATATTAACTGTAATTTAACTCTAAACTAATAAATTAATATTAGCTTTTTTAAATAATAAAAAAATTGTAAATGTAAATAAAACTTATTAGGGCCAAAATTCTCCACAAATCACAAATCACTTTAGAGCAGTACCAAAATATCGAGGGTGCAGGTTCTACTTCTAATACCTTCTTCTATACTTTTGATTTCATTTCGGGGGAATTAAACTCCGAAAAAACAAACATAACATCAAATTAAATACTGTTATGGTATAAAGCCACTAAACAGTTCGTGATTTTATAAGCAAGGAACGGACCCCTTCAATTTCATTAATTCATTTTAAACCATGGTTTAGCGAAACATCAAGCTTAATGAAGAGATTAGGAAACAGACAACTAATCGTGATGTCTTCAAGACTACCGATTGGTTCCTCCAACAAGTTCCTCTTCCTCATGTTCCGTTGCAATCTAGAGGCAGATGGCCGCCATCAACCATTTGGTTCACTGAACACCTTCCGTTCCTACTCTTAGTTCCACCTGAGTGCTCCACTTATTCAACTAAATGATCGTTATCTTTTTATAACGTGATTTCAATTTTCATCGTAATTGTATAATAATTACAAACTTCAACATTCTAATTTGTAATTCTGTTTGCCTTTTCCATAATATATTCCCCATGAATTATCGGCTTGTAATGGAACCTAATAATCCTATATCTGCCATAGCTACCTAGAGTGTACCAAACCAAAAATTCCCACTATTTACGCGTATAAAGGTCACCAAATCCAGAAGAATAATTAACGAAAAACCTCATACCCTTATTGCACTATTTTTTCAAACAACCCACTTCGCTCAAAATTTTGGAGATATTAACATATAAACATAAATGTTCCAAGATAAAATTCACCAGGCGATTTAGATAAACTATAACGATTATTCAAGGATTAATTGAATAAATCGAAACAGAATAAGGAAGAATTAAATTAGGTGAATAATGTTTTGTTGATTTCTTATAGAGATATTTTTAAAAACGTTCCTTCATTTATGCTGGAAGATTTTTATAATTTCGTTTCCAAAACTCAATCTTTAAATCAGTTCTGATCGTTCAGATGCAAGTTGAAAAAATCTTTGAAATGATATGATAAATATATAAAATTCACGCTTTTGACGTTATTTATTTTTAATTGAATGAATAATGTAAGTCATATTTTATTTATACAATTTAGCGAATTTAAAAAAAAAAAAAAGACTGACTTTAATTTTTATTCAATTTGTCGGACATTTAAAGAGTGATTACAGAAAATACAAATAACGATCTAATTTGTAACAAGAATATATACTAAAAATATAATGTATATAAAATTCATGCTTTTGACGTTGTTTATTTTTAATTAAATGACTGATATAAGTCATATTTTATTTATACAATTTAATATGTTAAAAAAAAAAGACTGATTTTTATTTTTAACTACTGCTTTCAATTCGTTGGACATTTAAAGAGTGATTACAGAAAATTCAAATAACGATCTAAAATAATAAATAACGATTTGTAGCAAGAATATCTACTAAAAATATAATTTATGTAAAATTCATGTTTTTGGCTTTTTTTTTAATTATGGAAAATGTATTTTATTAATATAATTTAACGTATAAAAAAAAATTAATTCAAATTTTGATTTTTTTTTTACTGTAGCCTTCAATTAGGTGAAAATTTAAGAAATAGTTGATTAAAATACAATTAACGAATTGATTTCTAGCTAAAATTTAAAAGAAGAATATAATTCAGAATTTTCAAGTTTTAAAGGAAACTTATGTTTATTATTCTTTTAACTAAAATTCAAGAGTTTTCTAATAAAAAAATAAATAAAAAATATTAATAATTAAAATATTCTAAATACAAATTTATTGTTAGAAATAAAGTTTTACTGTTTTAATTTGAGTTAATAATTCTACTTTCACTATATTTTGATGCCATTAAAAATATAAAATAATTTGTGAAATATAAATCAATGTTAACTAGTAATAACTTTATAGAAATAATATGTATTCAATAGTTAAAACAAGAAAAATTGCCTAGCCTGTCGGCATTAAGTAAATTTGTAATTCATTTTTCAATACGATATTATTCTGAAATAACTGATTCATTTGAAGTACTAGAGTAGTGGTGACTAATATAGACAATAAAAGAACGACGAAAAAAGATATCAACATTGAACCAATAAGCCTGAGACGTAAATCGAGACATGATGGTGGGGCTTACAGATTTATGTTTCTCGAGATTTTGTGGATAAAGGTTTGTAGCTTACATATATAATAAGGAATCCATTTTTTAGAAAACGGAAAAACCATCTAACATTTCCTCTTATTGTTGCGACTTACTTATTTAAATTAAATAAGAGGGTTGGGGGAGGGGGTTGATTTCAGAAACAGTCTTGTACCATCTGTTGTCCTCAATAAATGGTACCCCTGCCACCTAATGATTATCGTGACCAAAAGTGACCAGTACTAGCACGATTCGAATTTAAGACTGCAGCAGTGAAAGTGGAGCAAGACTCGTAGTTACGGGTAGCAGCTGACGGTACTTCGAAATTACGAAAATTTGGTGCAATAGTCATCATCGTTAGCCCAACTAACTATAGTCATTTACTATGAAGAAAATTACTAATAGATCTTAGTAATGAAATATTTCATATAACGGGATATTGTCCAGATGATGTTCCCTCTGTAAGTCAAATAAAATAAGTTTTCAAACATTGATGAATTAGATAAAATGTCCAAGTCAGCACTCAGGCGAAAGCTAAGAGAAAAAAATGTGATGACTAAAGGTCAAATCTTCGATAATCGAATTAGGGGAAAAAAGATATGAGTTTTGAGCCGTTTTCTTTCGCTTTTACTAGGCTTCACTTAAAGATCTCTGACACAGTTAAATGTAATCCCATAGCTTAACTCAACCGTCCCGTATGAGCTTCAAGTACTAAGTAATCTTTAAATTCACCGTATAGTTTTTTTTTTTTTAATTGTTGTTAAAATTATCAAAACAAACTCATTATCCATTAAAATATAATAATTAAAGGTCAATTTGGAATCATATGATCAGTATCAATTTTCCTGCTAAACATTTTGATTTTCATCATTTGTTAAAAATTTAAGCTTAAAATATTTTTCAGTTTCATAATTTAAAAAAAAAATTTTTTTGCAAAATTCGTTTTCCAGCCGATACCAAACTGAAACCAAATTCAACTTACTCGGCAACTGTCCATTTCGTCAAATTTTGCACCCATCAAGACAAAATACTGTACATGTTTGTACTCTGAACACATAGCCTAAGTAGTAAGGAAAGTGATTTAAAAAGATAAATAAAAATCTGGTTAAAAAAAAATAGATAAAAATGTAGAGTAACATGTTATGGGTCATTGAAAACGGAATGACCTGGCAGTAATACTGATTAGACACTGAAAGGATAAATGTAGTAATAAATATTTTTATTTATTTATTTTAGACTGTATAATTGTTTTTAACGACAAATAGAAGTAAATAAAAAATATTTTTCATCTATTAATTGGTTTAAGATAAAAGGAGGTAAGTGAATTAAGTTGAACTGAGCTGTTCACAAAGTTTATAATCACTACGTTTCGGCCTAACAAGTCATCCTCAAGTTCAAAACTTCTATATTAATTGATGTTGCAGTAAGCCACCTCCAATAAAATTCTCCCATCAAGGTCTAGATCAGTGATTCCCAAAGTGGGCGCCGCCGCCCCCTGAGGAGCGCTGTAGCGATTCAAGGGGGGCGGTGATGGCCACGGGTGCCATGGTCAACAATATTACTGTTCACGAAAATAGAACCAAGTATTACTAAATTGGTAGCAGCACACCATGAACCTCATTAAGACAATTTCGAATGTGTAACTTTTTTTATATTACATTGATTCAAGTAGTTTAATTTTTTGTGATTTTTCAATTACATTTTCATTACAACTTTATTCGCCATCTATTACTTCAGTAACATTATTTAACTAATGCAGGTCACGGAATTCCGACTTATATAACTATAAGTTTTATCCATTTCTATAAAGTTATAATTAACATTCAATAATAGTTTACAACTTAGTTATTAATAACATTAAAATCTAGTATAATGAAATAATTAATTCAAATTACACCTGTAAACATAATTCGGTTCACGCAATCGCACATTTGATTGATTGTAAATTTGTATCACTTAAATTCTCATCATTTCAAAGTTTGGCCTTGTACAATAATTTTTTTTAAGGAAGCGTTTTTGATTTATTTAAACTCTTCAATTTTTCTGAAAAAAAGTAGATATCATTACAAAATTTCTTATGAAAATTCAAAATTTAAATCATAATAAATTTTTATTTTAACTTAATTAAAAAATATCCTATCATGAACGCACTAAACCGATCTATTTCGTTGGTATTCTTAGAAAGTGCCTTAAGATCCAAAGATTAAATAGAGATAGATTTGTCCAATGTCTAAGGGCTGTCTTGAAATGACAAAGCCATAATCTGCTTACAATATTGAGTAAAAGTAAAAGAAAAATTTATTCTCAGTTCCCAAAATTTGTATATTTAAATATAAACATATTTAAAAATAATAATGATTACAATTTTAATATCAAATGAATAAGTATTTAGGTACACTTAGTTGTACATACCACATGTAATCGTTAAGCATAAAACATACAACAAGTAATTAAAATAAACAACCAGTACTAAAAAAGGCAGTGCTTTTAATTAAATTAGCTTTTAAAATGATATTGCTCCATCTTGATATGAAAAGCAGCCTGTTATAGCTGTATTCTCAAATCACGTTATACAATTAATCCTTAATTAAACGATTGTATAATTAAGAATAAGTTTGGTAAGGTACTATAATGAATACATCTCCAAAGTACGCCCATATATTACGCAAATACAAACGAATATTTCAGGAATGACGAAAAATTAAATCCACAAACGAAGTGACAAAAGCATCGAAATTCAGTCCATTTGAACGTTCTGTCCAAAGAAATATTTATTCAAAACAAAGCAATCAACGATCGATTTGACAGTTCTTAAACTTGGGTATATATGTTCCTTAACATACAACACTAATGAAGCCGTGAGTTTTATCGGTAGAAATGTCAGTCCGGCAGACGTAGTGGAGTCGAATTTAGGACGATATTACCAAACCAGCTTCTAAGCCAAAGAGAACCTGTAAGATTTTCTCTGACCTTAAAGACAAAATGTGAAACTGTTGAATTAAACAGAAACCTGTTTCTCTGGTAGGGCTTTGAGGAAGGAAAAAAATAAGCAAAAAGAGGTGGTGATAAATTTCAATGAGGGAAAAAGATAAGGAATAGACCTTGAGAAAGAGTGGAAATAAAAAAACGGATAAACATTATACGATAAAATACAATACATAGCAGGATAAGACTCAAAAACAATGAAGGATGTCGCAGGCGACAAAAATTCACTTATAATAATTTTTTCAAAATAAATGATCGTCAGCTGTTTTAAAAAAGTTGTTACAATATAAAAAAATAAATAAAACAATAAATAAATCATGGTCAATTTATATACTTTAAATTTAATTTTTGTATGACTGTATTTATGATATTTTATAACGAAAAAATGTTTTGTTCTATTTTTTAATTGACGTATCCCATGGATTGTTCGATCGCCGAAGGTGACTTGATCATACTTCTAATAGCTTTTGAACAGTGTGTAGACAAATTAGTACGAGAGAAGAAAATGATCAGACCCAGTCTATGGTAGAGTACATTCAATTAAAAAATAAATCATTTTTTTTCGTTTGTCAGATGTGCAACTACTCAAGCAAAGCAGAAATATCTGGAGTTTTATATCGAAAGTAAATGCATCCACTTTTAGAAAATCATAATTTAATAGACAATCTCATTATCAATGAGTACATTACATTGTTAATCTAATTTTTTATAGAAAATCTTGATTTGTAACATTTATTTGACAAAGGAAAATTAAAATTTTGAAATAAACTGAATAAATTTTACCTTTATTATTATTATTTGTTAGAACTACACATGTATTGGTTTATTATAAACGATTAACTGACAGATTTATGTTTAGTATACAACGAAATAGCTTGGCAATAGATGATAATAATAACTGATGGTGGATTTAAAAAAGTTCTAATTTTTCATAATAGGACTTATTTACAGCCTATTGACAATATGATGGGATTAACATAATACGAAACATTGTTTAACAATGTTAATTTATTAAAGAGGCGATCTGTTACGAGCGAGTTTCGAAATGTCCTCAACATATGTTTCGACCTATGGACCAGAATGTAAAACAAAATCTGTCGACACTAAGTCATAGAAACAGAGAGTAGAGGCGTAACCTGTGGGCAGGGACCGACTCCAAGGAAATCATAATGAATACTCCTTCATCAGGTTGGGTCTGGAGGTCAGGCGGCTAGTGGGTGTGCCAGGATATCGTGGAAAACCAATATACATTGCATAGATAAGGAATCAGAGACGCCTCGCGACAGTTACAGTCCACTGCTATTGATGAAGGTGTACACAGAGATAGTTTCGATAGTCAATGAATGTTCTCAGTCGGATTTGAGAATAGAACGCCTGAAGTGAAATGTCTAGTTAAATAAGAAAATATAAATAAAAGTAAAAATCTGGTGCTGGCCCATAGTTGTGTAGATTGGTGGGCTCGTATAAAGTTATTGTAAGTCTAGAAGAGACAAAAATTAGGAATACATTTTTTTATTTTTTTTTTGTTGCTTGAAAAATTTTTATTTTAGGATTTCAGGGTTGGGACAGGAATAACAAAAAAAAATTTGTTTCTGCCAAACATTTTGACAAAATATGGTATAATGAAGCCTTAATACAAACGAGAAAGATGTCGATTTCTACTATTCCTTTTTTGCTTCTTCAGCTATTCATAAAATTCTTTTATATTTTGTATTTATCCATTGTTTATTATTAATCAAAATGTGGATTGGTAATTTTTTTCAAATAAATAAAATTGAAGGCACATTAGAGGAAGATTTTTTTAAAGTTCACCTTTTAAGTCCTGCCCGATATTATCAATGACTATAAGAATAAACACCATTTAATTGTGCATTGACACATAACACAGAAGCAAACACGTTTGCTTATTTAGACTCAGGAGTCCTCAAAACGTGAATTTCTGTGGAAAACTCGGTAAGATAAAGTAAAAATAGAAAATTAAAAAATTTGAAAAATGGACTAGTTTACATAATATAAAACTTTCATCAGGAGCACAAAGAAGCACTTAATATCTCGAAATTCTAAGCAGTAGCATCCGGAGTGGTAACATTCAAGATTATTCATTTTTATTATGTTTTTTTATGATGGCATTGGATCTGTTTATTAACGTAAACGTCAAATATATTCAATGAAAAATTGTAAATAATAGTATCAAAGATATCTGATTGATTTCTATCCGTTTTATAGAGAACTTTCCGACTGGAGACAGGTGTTTTACTCGCAGACATTGCTAGTGAAGATAGGAAATTGATGTCAATTAAAATAACAGAGTCGAAGAACTGCCTAATGGCGCTGGTCCTGGATCTTAGCACGTGACTAGGTTCCACAACTCATACTCAGCCTCTTGCACAACTTGCCGTCGCCATTCTCATCTTTACTTCTGTTACTTCGAATGATATCATTCTTATTAATGGAGGAAGAATGAGAAAAATAACCTTCGGCTAAGAAACACATCAGGAATCTTAAAGCAGGAGTGACACTGACTGTAGCATCAAGAATAAACAAGTTCAGTATAGTCACAATTCAATAATTTAGAGAAGCTCAACATAGAGTGAATTCGTAATTCAATTCATCATTCGTACTTATTATTACACTCAAAAGGAACAGATGACTGTATTACTCAACTTTGAGCTGCAAGATATTTTAGTAAAACGACCCTCCAATGAAGAACGTGATTAGAAAAATGATGGATATAGATCATTGGTTATTTATTAATTGGAAACTACAATTATATTAAATAAAATATGCAATAAAATATAATGAAGGTGATGTGAGTTACAGTACAGGCCTGATACAGTTTTTGTTAGAATTTCAATAATATTTTTAGAGAAGAAGTTTTTTAGTTTACCCTCTAGGAGGATTATCAGAAATTGAAGAGGAAACAAGTAGATTAGAAAGGATTGATATTTGTATTTGGTATGGACCTATGGAACATTGAGGTCACAACGGATGAGTTTATTTGTGATAAAGTAAGGGATATCAAGATTTTAAGATGGGTTTTGGATTGTAAAAGTAGGATACAAAAGTGAAGTCCAAAAAAGCCTTATATACACGAAATAAAATGAATCTTTTGTAATTAATTAAAGGTTTAGACAATTTGTCTAATAAGTTAAATAATCGGAATCGACGAACAGTTTCCTATCTTTTGATTCTTGAATGAGGATTCCAAGTTTGTCTTTTGCCAAGATGTAATATTTGGTAGCGGAAATATTAGTTTTCCGACGAAATGGTTAGTCACCTAAATTATTTTATTTACATCACACAGATAAATTTATCAACTAATTATCAACAACCGGCGACAAAAATCTTTATTCTCTGGGCGTACGGGATACATGTCTCAGCGGTCTGTAATCCACAAGTTAAATTAAAAAATAAACTGACAGGAAGATAAAGTACACTGTTGTGGATAAAAAATGATTTCCATAAAGGAATAGACTTTGAATAAGTAAATTTCAAATTAGTAAGTTTCAAAATAAGAAAAGTATGTTTTGTACATGTTTGATATTTTTTTAAATGTTTACTACTTTTCAAATATTAGGTATATAAAATTATTATTTAAACCAATATGTTATTTATTATTATTAATAACTCAAAGTTGTTCTAAAATCTAATACTCCAGCCTGGGGGTCTCACATCATCATCACTGGATCGACAGTCGACTAAAGAAGGCTTTGATAACGCGCACACTTCCTTAAGAGTCCAGTATCAGTTGTGATCTCATAAACCAAGTAGAGCGAAGATAGGATAACCTGAATACTACCAGCCTTCAAGATGTGCCAACACGTTACATACCTCCGGGCTGATTCCCAAAGTAAATAGGGTCGTTTGCGAAATACGGTAGCAGCATTGCTAAACTACCTTGTTTAATAGTCCGGCTATTAAGCTAATGAAATACAAGCATCTACTAATGGCTAAGATCTCTATAACGTCCATTATATCAGGCGTGTTTACTCCCTGCTAGAGAACTCGCTCATATTGATCACCTGTCCCAATAACAAAACTACTCAATTGCTTGTTTCCTAACTTCAAATCTACTCCCACTTTCGCCAGTAACTATAATAGAACATAATATATTTGGCTAAAGGATTACTCTTGAACCTTAATGGGTACAGAGTACAGATAATAAATTCGCGTGTTACAGCACGTGTGGTTCAGCGCTCATTATATTACCAACCATTAATTCCATATCCATTAAATAACCTCTACAATAATTAGATTAATTATTTTATATATTCTTGTTTGAGAGTGGTTTAGTTTATTCTTAATTTAAACAAATTTGATCCTTTTTTTCTCTCAACTTTATTCTTTACAACTTTTCCAATGTTTCGACCCTCAGGCCATTCTCAAGGATACCTTCATATTGATGTCATTTCATTTTTCAAATCTTAGAAATGCAGGCTAATTGCCTTTGTCCCATCTTTAAATAAATTAATCATTAAAATAATATCATATAGCATTATAAAATTTTGTTTTTTAAAAATTAATTTCCTACTTACATAACCTTTTCTAAATAATTTTTTCCTAGATTTAAACCTTTAATAAAACACTTTTTTTCCTTCCTTCATTCACATTTGCAACTTAAAACAGAACCTATCTTCAACAGGTTAGGACTCTGTTATCACCTTATCATATAACAATTTTTTTTTTAATAATTAATTTACATTTTAATATAATTTAATTAACATTTATTATTAATTATTCTGCTTATAACACAAACATTTTTTAATATATTTAAAAACCATAATTAATTTATTCTTATTTTATGTGTATTTTTCTTAAACATGAATATGTATGTTTTTTTATCTTATTTTTTAACATATCTACTCATCTATTCCTACTTTTATTCCATTTATACATTTGTAAAATTCAAGGATTTGAACATTTATTTATTTATCATCTTTTTTGTATATAATAATACATATTTATTTTGCTTAAAATTTCCGAGTATTGGTGGTTCAGTCCCTTAGAATCTGATTTGAAATTGACAGTATAATTTATATTTTCTGAGATGTAAAAATAAAAATAAAAAAATACTGGCTATCTAGTTCCGATAAAGGTGTCAGATTTTCAAGTAAAATCATTTTTCCTTAGACCAAACATTTTACGCTTCATATTCAAAAACTCAAGTTATTAGTTCTTAAAAATTATTAGTAATTAATTCTTATTTTCAGGTTTTTAGAAAATAACTAACTGTGTGATTCATGACTAAAAATAACAAGATTTTTCCATTTGAGAGGAAACACTAAATAACTTAATACTATATCGTAACAAAAGATATTTATGGTATAAAAAAAAATTGAGAACCAGAGCTGTCCCTCAAATTGTATATTTACCTCATTTTGGCTTGAAAAAACAAATAAGAAACGATTTAATTGTTTCATTAAAGCTTAGGGGACCCTTATATGGTCATCCGAATGGCAGTAAAACCAAATAGAAGAAAAAGTCAGTTATTTCACAAACATTTTTTATTACTTTAATGAAAACTGGTCAAAATTGATTCTGCCAAGTATAGTTAGGGGAATGAAATTACGGCTGAGTGAATTTATTTTGGGGAAATGAATATCATAGGATCAATTCAATGAACAGATGTCTACAGATAGGATAAATTCTATTAGTACTCAAATTAAAGCTTGTTTAATTACGTTTATCTTTGTAGGAGTAGTAGTTTTCATGATAATTGCTAAAATAAATTGATTCCTAATTCTTCGGAAAATTTTCATATGCAAAATTAATTTTCACACGCAAATATCATAAAAATTACTGCCCCTATGAAGATTAATTTTATAAACAACTTTATAGTACAGTAAACTATCTTTGACTGGATTGCTGACAGTCATATGTACGTCTGATATTTGACAAAATAAATTCAAATAATGTTGATTTCAAGTTGTTGGGACAAACGTTTTGATTTATGAAAAAATATCTCAGGAATCATTTGAGGTAGAAAAAAATTAACAAATAAATAAGCTTTTTTAAATTATTTTCAGTTTACTTTCCTAATTTTTCCCATTAAACAATATTTTAATTTTTGACCTGAAGGTAGATTAAGAGGATAAAAAAAAGAAGAAAAAATTGTAACGTTCACCGAAGCTAATACATTTGCTTAACTATCTTTAGTATATAACATAAAAATATTCTATAACGTTATATTTTGTGATATTTTATAATTCAAGTTATAGCATTGCGGCGTATAGGATGGGCATGTAAGGTTTAGGGCTTAGTAACGAACGGATCCCTAAAATGGTAATAAACACTGATGGGAGGATTGTGATGAAATAGATTTAGTGGCATCACCCTAAATTTAGGGGCATCACTGGAAGGATGTATGCGGAGAGCGTTTGGTGGTATCGGCATCGAACCTTCGGGTTCGCTAAGCCTTTATTATTATTATTATTATTATTATTTTGTTATATTTATTTAAAGCATCATCCTATCGTAACCAATATGAAGTAAATTCACAAATATTACCTAGCTTAAAAAAAAAATAATTGAATAGTTTAAAAGAAATGAAAGGTTCTGGGAAATAATATAGTTATAGCAGTAGAGTGGAGGATCTAAATACATATAGATAAGTTAGGGAGGGGAGGTAAGAGTCTAGGCAATTCAGAGTGGTAGTGAAGCTAAAACAATTTCAAGTAGTGTACGTTCAAAAATATTGTAATTAATTTATAATATATATTATATATTAAGTAGAAAGTAACTATAAGGTAAACGGTTTTTATTTTATAAGATGGTAAAATTATTTTTGTTGATCCTGAAGATAGGTGAAGAACCACTAAACATAAATTTAAAAAATGTATGAAATAAAGATATTAATAGGAAGGACTTTTCACAAAAATAACTTCAGAAATATTTTGAAGGAATTTTCTGTATTTTAAAAAATCTTACGATAATTGATCTGTACACAATCTGAAAATACACAATAATTAGTTAAGCTCATTTATTTTAATATCCATTAACACATTTATCCTTTGTCTGTTCCCATTCTCCAACCAGTTCAACCTGTTAGTGTCCAATATTGCACAGTCCCGCGCTTATCCAAAAACCATCTCCTGAGATGTCGGTCACATTTCGTGAAGTCCTACTCCTTCAGGAAAGGTCTCAAATGAGAACGTCCGAGGTTTCATAATGGTATCCGAGAGCGATCACAATCGTGACTCCCAATGACAAAACATTTAAATTGGAAGTGAAGAAACCTCTGGTGATATTCGGGTCCAAGTTCGTGATTAGTCGAGCAATGATCCCAGATAATGGCCCTTCGATGACATTTATCTCAGCATTAAATCCTATGTCTACACTAGAACGAGCTTTTAGTTAGCAACAGTTATATAAGAATTGAAAATGGTAGTTAGTTGCTAATTAGATACTATTATTTACAAAAAATTAAGAGTACATAGTAAAAACGAGGGAACTTTTTTTTTTACTAAATGATAATCGCATAAGATTTCGAAAGTGTACTCGACATAAAAAACTTTCCTTCCACATACGTTCAACAGTAGTCTCACGGATTTCTCGATTTAGATCTCGTCATGAATTTCATGAAATCTCTAGCAAGCATATCGACGCGATATCAGAATTTTTACAAAGGCAGCATTTTTCATGGGAGATACAACGCGATACTAGGATATTCTTAGACTAGAACAAGTTGGAATCCCAAAGATAAAAAAAAATTAAAACTCCTTGTGAGACATTTCGTTAGCAGTTACAAAAAAAATATAGAAGGCAGTCGACATTGTTAACCTATATGAATTTCATAACCTTTTCAAATGGGACGGAATACAAGCCATGTGTGACAGTGATAAGGTCTCTGTAGTAAAACCACTTAAATTGTAAGTGGAAAGGTTATAAACAGATATAAACCGTCAATCACCTAGTTTATAAAAACTTGAATATTACCTACACCCATAATTTCAGGGAGTTTAAAAACGCAGTACAGGCATTAATGATAACATACTACATACTAAATTAACATGTCCGTTGCCACGAAACCCATATATGGTGACATGACGACAAACGTGTTCAATTATACACTTAAAAGGGGCTATTTTGTTTGTATCAAGGCTTTACTTTAATAGTGGAACATTCGAAAAAAATTGATTTAATTATGAATTGGACGTGTTGTGAAGATATTACCGTAGACTGTTGTTTTTTTTTCTCAGCTGAGGTAGTTCTACAAACTGTCACAAAAAAAAATACTGTTGTCGCAAAGTAACCTCAGTCTACGGTACAATCTATTGAGCACGTTAAATAAACAAAAAGCTTTTGTTGTCAAATGTGCCACTAATAAAGCAAAACAGTGATATGTAACTGTTCAATCATATTACTATCTATAGCATGATTTTTTCAAGTTTTATTTATTTCTCACTCCACCTTCTTGTTAGGCTAATAACTTGAGGAAAAAATTAAAAACACAAATACAACCACAACATCAATATAAGGTAAAGAAACATTAAAATTTGTTTCCACAACAATGAAGGTAATAAATTATGAAAAATCTAATAAACAACATAAATCTTACCCAAGATGAGAAAAAAACAACCAACCTATAACTTTATATAATTTTTTTTTAAGTAATTTGTATTTTAAATATATGAATTATAAATGCAATGTTAATTATTATTCTGGATTTTCTTTTTAGAAAGTTTGATTAATTTCTATAATTTTTGAGGTTAAAAAACTTCAAAAGATGGCTGAGGAGAAGTAAGGAAAAAATTTTGAAAATAGCTAAATTGATAAAAGGATGAAACATCACAAAAAATTCAAAATACATATTTGTATAAAATAGAATAATTTACAAATACAATTTTGAAAGATATAGTCTAATATAGCTTTTTTTTTACAATGTAGATTTAAATCCTACGAATATTTTCCCTCAATTATTCTGATAAATAGTTTTTATATTCCTTTCAATATTGATTCGAAATAGTCGATAAACATGTAGGGTTGTACATAAATACTAAATGTTCCTTAACTAAATTTATTAAGTCATGAAAAGGTTTACTGCCGTTTTCACCATAAAAAAAAATAGGTTCTTCCGAAGGATCATCAACGTCAACAGTAATGTAGCAATCCTCATTGCCGTGCGTGACTCTTGAAGAGGCAAAGAGTTTAGCAGGCAATGAAAGAACACGATGCGCTACAGAGGAGAGCGGAACATACACTCCGGAGTGGACTGTGGCTCAAAGTGATGAGGGTGGTTATTAGAAGAGCCTCAAGTCGAAGGGAATATCTAGTCGGGTCTGTTACTGGTGGAAGAGAAAGGAATCATTCCGCTAGGAGGGACAGGGCAGCCATGAACGTACCATACAACATTATAGATCGTATACCTGAAGATTCAAATTAGTTGTAAGCCTCAGCCAGTTTCAATCTGTATGTTCTCTTTGAACTGTTTACTTCTCATACAGAACGAAGGAAGAGAATAGTCGGGTCCGCTCGAACAGTGAAATTATTGAATAATCAAACACGCTAGTACTGTAAGTAAACATGTGTGTC
The DNA here is from genome assembly GCF_000696795.3 of Halyomorpha halys. Lineage (NCBI taxonomy): Eukaryota > Metazoa > Arthropoda > Insecta > Hemiptera > Pentatomidae > Halyomorpha > Halyomorpha halys. The sequence continues at coordinate 394,935 of NW_027112448.1, read as the reverse complement.
GGACGCCCCTAAGAAAATCTTTGAAGTAATTTTAATAGTATTTTGTAAAATATATATATATATATATATATATATATATAATTAATAATTTTGATGGGTGTGAATGAAAAGGTTCCTCAGTTTATTTTCAAAGTAAAATCTATACAGAAATGTTGTTGGTTTTATTTTTTTGTACTTAATTTATACGTCCGTGCCAACCCTACCTTCCCATAGATAAAAAGTGTTAACGTCATTTCACTTCTTTTTTTTTTTCGAAAAGTAAAATATTCGTTCAATATTAATATTCGCAGTGCTTATGGAGAAGAGTAAAAACAATTTTTAGAAGCAATTAAGTCAGCCTAAAAATTAGACCGTGTTGACTAACTTTCCAATCCTGGAGATAACAAAATATGATGTATGTACCATGATCCAATATAAAGATTTTAAAAATTATGATTATATTTACAAGTACAATAATATTTTTATCATGGAATTCTTATTGGGTTGCATTTCTCCTGTTAGTTCAAGTAAAAGTGGCTTTACTCTATTGTTGTTGTTGTCTGGGGCTTAAGGGCGCAAAACCCTGAGGTCATTAACGCCCAGCTTTACTCTATTTTTCGAAGGTGTATTTCTTTTGCAACCCTTCAGGACCAAATAGGTTGGCTACATTCTTAATTTTTCACACCGGTTTCTTGTCTTTAATTTCTGAATACTCACCAGCACACAAACCAATATACTTATTCTAAAAGAGCTCCTTTCTTCGAAAAAGCCTTTGATGATGACTCCTTCTTACCCACCTCTATTTCCGAAACCTCACCTCCAGCTCAATTTAAACATCATTCATTACTCTTTGTCCTATACAAAAAATAAAGAAATATATATGAATACAAAGGAGGTTGTGACTCTAAAAAAAAAAAAGTTCCAGAGTAGAAAATACTAAACATACTAATCATATTGTGTACTAAAGATATCAGAGATGGCGTGGCAAGTGGATTAAAATTTAAAATCTAGATAGTATAAAAAAAAAGAAGATAATTCAAGGAAGACATGTTTGAGCCTGTACAATATATCAATCTAGATTCTGTGCTTCATTCATGTTTTAAATGAAAATGTGGAATGAGTATGCTTGCTGCATATTAAGAATGAAATTCCTTCAGCCCAAAAAGTATAATAGATCCACAAACAGTCAATGTAGCCCGGGAAATGGACTGCGATCTCTGGATAAGGCTGAGGATGATGATCTTAATCTTCAACCTCGTGCCATTCCCATTCAGTGGAACAGCACTTACCAGATGGGTGATAACAAATTTCAGAGATACGTTTATTTATTTAGACCTACAGGTTTCAGGAAGACATCATCGTACAGCATCATCTACGACTTTCTAAAGCACTGCATGTCTGTACTGCCTCAGGTTTCAGAGTAAGGTATGAGATTAATTCCCCACTGACAGTGTGAATTTATCGCGGGCTCGGTAAGCGAGAAAATCTTAATAGAATAAATCTCTCAAATAATTATCCACCAGGGCTCGGCCCTTCTCGCAATGCAAATCCAACCTTTCCATGAATTATTAAAATGCACTTATGCAGGTGCATGTAAATCCGCAGCTCCGATAGGCGATATCTCAGCAAAAGATAAGCAAAAAATGATTAAATTATATAGTGCAATGGATGTTAATTCACACAAATAAATTGCATAATATCGATAGCGAATTCAAATTACTACAGTATTATGTATAGTAGAGATAATAGATCATCAACATACAATTTTTTTTTTTTTTATGAAAAAAAGTGCATCTTTTTTTATGTTGGTTTCGTGTTTCCTGTAGCAAACAATTTTTAAAGATATTCTGGCTACATCCCGAAGGATTTTTACCAAAAAAATATTTCTGCATTATCTACCATCACCTCTATGGTAACTACCAGGGTAGATATGTATTATAAATTTGTTTGCTGCACTACTAACTCTAAGAACTAAGGTTCGAATCCGACTATGGCATTCTGGCGGTTGAGCGTGATCTTGAACAATTCACCTCCTTGTATAACCGTTGTTCGGAAAACAGTATTTCCTTACAAAATACTGCACCCTTGATCCTTCATGGGTTGTAGCGGTAGGGTTTTTTTTTAACTAAATTTATAAATCACATATCTTGCCTCAAGGTTAAAAATTAAGAACTAATTATTAATTTCTTAATTCATACAGTTTTTTATTCTAGGACGTTTCGGGCATTTTGTGTCCGATATGTGTGATTCAATACAATACATTAGTTCTATTTTAAATTATTAACAAAGAAAAAACAAATAAATAAATAAGTATTTTAACATTATTTTATAACTTACCTAATTTGTGCTAGTATTATTAGGTGTGTCAAAATGATTTAAAAAAATAAAACAAAATCTAAATTTACAACTAGTATAAGAGTATGGTTTCGTTAATAAGTAGAATAGAAACCAAAGCTTAAATTTTAGTAATAGACTGTGTGGGAAATGGGGTAGTTCAATTATTAATATACAAATGAGGAGAAGATGGTTGGGGCTGCGGTCAGTAAAACTACTTATTTTTTCGTGTCAACGTTTCGACCAGAATTTCATGCATTCAGAATAAAAAAAACAAAACAAGATAACAACTATCAATAAAAGGAATTACAAAATAGAAAATATTCCTTCTAAATTGATTAGAAAATAACTTTTTTTTTCTAACCTCCTATATTGTAAATACACATATTTAACAATATTAAAATATACCTGAGTAGTTACATGTTTATATACTTAGGTATATATTAATATTGTATATTTCTAATATTGTTAGAAAATAAATAACAATAAAAATACATAAATATTGTTGAATACAAATGTATAATCAGTGTATTATATGAAGACAAAGGTTACACCGAAAAAGGACAAAAAATAACAATCTAGTCCTTTTCTCTTTCTTAATTTTGATACTACTATTTTTTATAATCAATCTATGGTATTAAGAAATATTTATTCTTATTTACGTTTCGACCCTGTTTTGATTCTTATCAAACAATATTTTTTGTCTAATTTCGAATAATTACAGCTAATATTTTTTAAAAAATTTAAAGATCATAAACTAAACCAACATTCGATTCACAGGGTTTGCGAGATGGTCATTGCATTTATATATTGGTTAGTAAACGATTATCGCTCCGCAGAATCATTATTTTTTTTTAAGGGTAGTGATTTGATCGAGTTATAATTGAAATTAAGGCAACACGATAAGTCCTTTGGTCAGCTCCGTTGTCGTCGACGATAAAGAATTGTAATTCACAAGGAAGTGGAAGGATATGTGAAGAAAGCCGATACAACAGGTGTACAGTAGCGTAGGCGTGCAGACGGAAAAACGTTCGCGGCTGAATCATTCAGTAACGGAGTTCTTCAGTTTCCATTCAAAAGACCATTCATAATCTTGAAGGCATTGCCCTTCTGGCTACTACACCAGGCTATAAATCAGAATACGTTTAATATTAATCAATATTTTTAATACTACATTCCAGATATTAAAAAAACAACAATTTAATGATTTGTATCATGATGATAATGTAATTATCGTTATGGTAAACCATTGCAACATTCTTTATTTTATTTTTCCACTACTTTATCTCAAGACAATATAGGTTACGGTAGAAGTAGCGTATACCAATTATCTTCATAAAATTCTCCCTAATAATAATTCCGTTCTTTCAATCTTCTGTTCCTCCATTCGTTCGTTTTTTGTTGGAGAGGATGAAAAAGATTTGGCCCCACAGAAACATTTGTAGTACGGGTAACCTGATTGACTAGCTGAGTGAAGTAGCACCCTCATGTTCCATTTTAGACCACAAACATGTAGATGCATACGCAACATCACCCTAGAATAAGGTTGAAACAACGCAATAACAGAATCAGTTAGACAATCTCAATTTTTTATTCCTTAGGTAAATTTAACAGATAGCCTATCTATTTTTGATGATGTAACAATTAAATTTCGTGAATTTAAATTACCTATTATACAATCACATTTATTCTGTTACATGAGTCAACACTATGGGATCGGGAACCCCTCCGGGGTCCACCTAGCGTCATAAAATGGGTATCCTTAATGGGGGAAAAATCTGACGGTTGAGCGAGCTCATAAACAAATAACCTCCTTGCACAACCATTGCTCAAGAAAATGTACTTGCTTGGAAAGCACTGAACCTCTGATCCTTCATGGATGTATCGCTACAGATTATCATTCTACAATTATAATGATAATATTTATTATACTTGGCGTTGAATAGAACTAATTGCAGCTCAATAGAACAAACACAGGAACTTTGGAAAATTATCTGAGCTGACATGATTTTCAAAAGGACTGACGAATGTCCAACTTGAAATTATCTTGTTGTTATTTGTAAAACAGGTTTAATTCTGAATATTCCAGAAACCGGTAATCACGGAATCATATTTGTCTAAAAAAGTAAAGTGTAAAATGCCATTTAAAGCAACTCCAACAATTTCGTTTCTTTGCCAATATCGAAAAATAAATTTTTCTCTGTTTTTGCTAGAAAACTGGTCAAAAGTACAACTGCTGACCTATGTTTATCGAGGCATTTTTGCTCATAGAACCTAAAAATTATAATAGAAATTACCTTCTTTTTTTTTAGCTAAGAGGGGGCACCTTGATATTTATAATATTTTCCCAAAACTATTGAACCATTAACTAAAAAAAATTTTTTTCATTAATTTTAGCCTTTATTTTTACATTAATTTGTTGGTAATTTCTTTAAAAGAAATCGCTTGTAATGATGTTTATAACAACATTGCTAAGCCTTTAAACATGTTCAGGGCAAAGAACCTCTTCCTCCATCGGCCACCACCTACTCTCTTTCCTGTCTCTGTAAAATTTATCTTGTAATAAATCGGCGAGTTCCGTTAGAAAGTAGGGGCCCCGACCTATTTTCCTACAAGTACCCGCTCATCGTTGCCACCGCACTGCCGCTCAGAACACGTAGCAAGACCTCAAATAGCAGATATTTAAATAACAGCTAGGAGGGGACTATCATGTTACCGGGTGCGATTGTGGTGAATCAGCGGCACCGCACAGGGCACTGTTCCATGACGTTCCTTATGACTACTCGGTGTCCCGGCTCCTCACGGCGGAACACATTGATAGCACATTCGTGATCAGAAAAGAAACAACTGAATGTGTTATTACTAACTGAAAAAGATAATTATATATCAATATATCTTAATTTTATTTTAACTGTCGTCGGTTTAAGCTGACAGACTGAAAATTCAAACTTTCTGAACGAAAACACTGAGATTAATGACACTTTCGTGTAACTATGAAGTGCACATTAATTATGTCCAAAGAAATTTGTCTTATATCTACTCAGGAATAATAGACAATAGTTTTTTTTTTAAATTTATTTATTGATATTTACAACTGTACATAAATACATCAAGTAAATTTCAGAAAATCATAATGGTATGGTACAAGCATGTACAGAAACTTCCCAATGGTAGCACTCTAAAAACATTTTTACAATATAAGGTCTCGAGGCCATCTTCTTTTCAGACGCCTCGGAGGATTGTCCGGAATAAAAGAGGAAGCAAGATTAGATACTATTGGGTTTGAGTGGTTAGGGAGTTTGTAATGGAAGGATTGATATCTGGTTTGGGCTAGATCGGTTACAAATGGAACAATGATGTCTTTGTGAATGATTTTATTTGTGACAAAGTAGGGAGCATTTAGGATTTTACGAAGGATTTTGGATTGTAAGGATTGTACACGAGAGAAATTCGAAGGTTTGGTGGAGCCCTAGAGCTCAACGCCGTATGTCCAGATAGGCCTTATAATTGTCATGTAAATCAGTCTTTTGTAATGAATTGGAGGTTTGGACAGTTTGTCTAGTAAGTGTTGTAATCGTCGAAATCGACGTGCAGTTTCCTTTCTTTTCAGTCTTGTGTGAGGATTCCAGGTTAGTCGTTTGTCCATATGTAGTCCCAGGTAGCGGATCTGTTCAACAGGGGTAAGGGCAATATTATTGAAGTATACTGTAGGGCAGTCAGTAGGTTTACGACGTAGGGTAAAGGTAATTTGATGGGATTTGTTGGAATTTATTTTAATTCTCCAATTACGACATTCTTCGATTGCTGTGATATGGAATTGAAGAGTTTGGGATCCAATTAAAGGGTTATTATTAACAGCGAACACACATGTGTCATCGGCATACGTGGTGAGGATAGTGTTAGGATTGGTTGGGATGTCTGTTGTATAGATTGTGTAGAGGATGGGACCGAGGATACTGCTCTGAGTAACACCAGCGGACTGAAAGAAGAGGGATGAATAGGAACCATTGTGGTTTACTTTAAAGAATCTCTCAGTGAGAAAGGAACGAATAATGAGAAAGTATGTAGGAGGTAGGAATTTACGGAGTCTGTAATAATAGACAATAGTAAATAATAAACCTCATACCAGTAGCAGGAATAGGTGAAGATTTATATTTATTGTAAAGGAGAAGTACTTCATTAATTAATAAAGTGGTGTGTACCAATTGACATATGTTGCATACAGCATAATAAATTAAATAATAATACGTAAATTAAAATTTTTTTTAAACATATATTTATATAATCTACATCTGGAATATTTTAGAAAACTTTTCTTTTTACTAATGAAATAGCCATAGTTATTTATTTATTTCGAATTTATTAAACGTTTATTTTGTCCTTACACCTCTATTGAAACGTCTATTGTGCCCAATTCACAATACACTGTTCAATATGTCATACTAGTTTTTCTACATGATTAAATAATTATCAATAGTTAATTTTGGTCATTAGTATCTATAATATCTTATATTGTCACGCTACCAAACCATTATTAAATTTTTAAAATGGTAGTTATTTGGAGTCTATGGTGGACTTATCTTTCACAAATTACAATCTAATTTAATTTCAAAAATACGAGTTTATATCAGTTAACTTTATTAATCATAAACCTACGAAGCACGTAATAACAGGATTTAAGTTTGGACGGACATATCCAAAAGTTTTTGCCAGACCATCGGAGGGAGGGAGTCAATTCTTCGAAAAAATAATCTTAATATGATGAAAACATTAATTTTATTAATAATTAATCTTATAAAGTCATCACTTGCTGCTTTAAGACTCATCATAAACACTTTGTTTGCTTAAAATGTATAAAAGTTTTATTTTAGCGACCACCCTTCTGCCAGAATATAATCGACCTAGTGAGCAATTTCGTCTTATGAATGTAAAGTTCTATATCCTCACGAAGTAGGGACGTAAATTAAGACTGAAGACATACCAGAAGTCGAAATCAAAACATAACGTATGAATTCTTAGCCATCACCTACAGATATTATAAATAATACAATTAAATGGACTAATAGAAAATAAAATAAAAATATTTTGGGCGGTGCGCGCATCATATAACTTTTACAGACATTTTTTTTATTTTACAATTAAGTCGAATTGAAGAAATTGCTATTTTTCCGATTCTCAAAAAAATAAATGTTAAGACCAAAAAAGGCGAAATTTATGAGAAACAAATTTTTATTTTTCAGTTGCTAAAAAAATTTGTATCTATGGGTTTCTGAAGGTGGGAATAACAAATATAATTTTTTTCCAGCCAAGGATACAACGGTTTAACATAAGATAACAGAGCCGTAATGTATTCGGAAAACATCAGAATTTTCGTTTGAATCTCTATTTTTCCTTTTTTCTCCTTCAGTTGCTAATACAATTTTTTCATGTTATGAATTTGTCAATTTGTTACTATTGCTAACAATGAAAACTGGTTATTTTTTTCAAATAAACAATATAATAGATAATTTACAGGAAGATTTTTTGGAAATTTGGAATTTAAGATCTGTAAGAATATTTCAATTAGTATAATACCTATTTGACATTTAAGGCCGCTTAGTTATTTATTAGTTGAACATAAGAAGTTGAAAATTCGACCACCAAACTATGAATGTGCTTATCGAAGATAATAAAATAAAATAAGAGATAATCACGGTGATTGCATTATTTATTCAAGAAATAATCTACCATACAAATAGAAGAACTACTAAGAAATCCAACTATCGCTTAAAGGGTCAGTGTATATCTGAAAATCCAAAAACCTATGATAATCTCACACCACGTTCCCTGATTCGAAAATATCGTTTGGCAGAAAATGATATATTATAGACTCGTTTCGTTTTTCAAGCACTGTCACCTCTTAGACAATTTAATATAATTACTGTAAATTAAATCATCTACCTTGGAAAAGAAGTTGCAAATAAAGACATACTATGTTCCCTATCCTTCCAAAGTGCCGTCTAGATAAGAACTTTCCAACTAAGGAAGATACCTTGTTATGGAAGGTGCACATCCCGCGATAGTCAACCGGGGCAAAGCTGCATAACATCTATCGGTTGGTTAGCAATGGCTTCTGTGAAATCTAATGCATCACTTATGTGCTATTTCAACATGAAGGCCAAACAAGGCAGAAGAATTAAGTCCTTAGAATAAATGTATATGTTGAATTTTGACCAGACAATTATTTATGTTATGAAATTATACAAAAAATTTTCCGTGTATCAGTTTTTTTTTTTTTTTTATTTATTTTATGTGACTGTAGCTAACTTAGTAATTGATAAAGTTGTCTCAAGCATGTAAAATACTATATTATTATGACGGAAAAATGTTTAATAAACGTCAGGAACAGAAATAGCATATGAATGGTGTATTCATTGAAGGTATATTTCACGTTTTAAGGCACCAAAGTGTCAATTTTTGTATTTCAATAAAAAAGTAGGGAGATTGACTTTTGAAGATGGTAATACGAATGCTCCTAGCAAAAGAAAAATAATAATAAAAACGTTTTATAAAACAAAACGGATCAATAAAAAAACTCTTTAAAATGTCTTGATAAAATAAACTTTTTTTGCAAGAATTATTAACTTACAATTTAGAAATTTTTAACTGAATAAATAACCTTAGCGTATTTTACCATCGCATACGTTATAAAATTAAAAATAATATCTGAAAAAAAATATAAGTAATGCATATCTGAATAATTATAAAACTAATATTGTAATCTGTGAAGGTAACCATGCAAGCTCTTTGCATATGTACCAGTAAACATTAATGAAATATATTATATTTTTTCCAGAATAGTCCTGAGCTTCTTTGAGATGTGTGAGGACCCGACTACTACCAGTTTGCATTATTTTTGAACAACTTTACTAACAAATCACCAATATGTTTAAGGAGATTTGCAGTAATATCCCATCGTTTAGAATGAATAGGATTATACGATATATAAGTAGGGTTATTTCCGTCTATGGTTATTTCGGTCGGTTATTTTTTAAACTTAAATTATTATTCTTTTTTATTATAATTTACTTCACAATTAATTTAATTTTTTTTTTCTTTTATCAACTGAAACATAAAATTTTTCATATTTTATTTTGCATTCTATAATAAAAATGCGGGTCCAATTTGTAAATTTCGTATTCTTAGCTATTATTTACGACTGTCACAGAATTCTTTTATGTAGAAATGAATAGCTTCACGATGTAGAGATTTCATGCCTACTTCAACTTCAATGAATCACTCAATGAAAAATCGTTCTCTATTCAGCAAAAGGCGAACAATTGCTTCAAAACAGAAAGCAAAGCAAAAAAGTAGTCCATGGCCGAGTATTATCAATAACTCACTTTTCAACAGCTATTAATATTGTATTCATAACCCTCTATTGAACTGTGTCGTAAAGTACTTTTAAAATGTAGTCCTTCGTTATCCTAAGTGGATTGTACACACGTTTAAACTAAAATTATTATTTTTTCTTTCTGATAGTAATTCAATAATTCAATAATTCTTTGGTAGAATATTGACCAATGAATAGCTTCTTTACCATCTTATGTAGTAAAATTTATATATATACATGAATGTTTAGGGAATACATAGGAAACATTTGTATTTACATATTGATGGATGGCTTATTTTTTAATAGTGAATATCTCTAACTACATCAACCTAAAAACAAGCACCGAAGGCGAGGTCAATTCCCCACTTAAACGCTTCACTTTTCCTTCAAAGGAGAGTAGAGTATGCCTCTCTCCTGTACTCAAATTTTAGTTCACTTAGGTTCGTTAACAAGTAGTATATCAAAGAGGTAGGCCGGGAAAAACGATTTTTTTTTTTTCATTTTAACAACAATAATTTATTTATTTTTATTTACAATTGTATAACACATATACAACAAGTGAATTTGCTGTAGGTGAGATAGTGACATGATACAAACATGTGGAGAATCTACCCATTGATAGAGAAGCCAGGTTAGAAACAAGTGGATTTGGGTGGTTGGGAAGTTTTCCATGGAAGGGATGGTATCTGGTTTTGGCCAAATCGGCAACATATGAGACATTGAGGTCATGATGAATGACTTGATTTGTGACAAAGTAAGGAGCGTTAAGGATTTTACGAAGGATTTTGGACTATAAGGATTGGATTCGGGAGGAATTTGATGGTTTAGTGGAGCCCAAAGCTTAACTCCGTATATCCAGATAGGCCTTATAATAATCATATAGATCAGTCTTTTGTAATGGATTGGCAATTTAGACCGTTTTTCTAGTAAAGGATACTGTTGGGCAAGAGGTCATTGGTTTACGACGAAGGGTAAATGTGATTTGGTGGGATTTATTGATAAAATGATTTAAAACAGGTTTTCATACATATAACCAGAACAGAACAGTTTTTTAGAAAAATTCATCATGTGTGCTTTATTAATTTTTAAAAATCGACACTGATATGAAAAGACATACGAAATTATTAATACTGTACAGAATTTCAGAAACAAAATTTATAGTTCTCCATTACTTAAAAAAAACAATAAAACTTTTAAATATGAATACGAAATAACGTCTAGTTCTATTAATAAAATAGAATACATCGTAGGGTTAGAGTTAAAATTGACCAAGTGCTATTTTTGCGAAGATGAATTTCTTTACTAAGTTTCAGTAGTTAAGGAATGTACGGTGCTATAACCATACTTATCATTATTATCGATAATTTCATAAGTTTATTCATACCTAAGCGCAGTTTGGTTCGACCACAGTAGAAAGTCAAAGAAACTTTCTTTGCTAAAAATAACACTTGATCACATTTACCTCCAACCCGGCGATATTTTCCCTAAATGTTATTCGTCAAAACAACCAAAACCTTTAGATTTTTAAAAACATTTATTATACACAAGTATAAAGCACTAAACAAATCTCTTCCTTGTGAGTTATGTACGTTTGCCTTCGGTGTGTCATATCGCTGGTACGAAATATTAATGAAAACTTTGTGAAATTGACTTTATTGTGTACCGAGCTCAAACATGCATTTGCTAGATCTTTGTAAGTTCACATAATTGTACATGAAAATTCATCAAAGAAAGAACTTGGTATGTACAATTATGCCGATTCATAAACATCTAGTAAATCTATTTCTGAGCCCGCCAACACTATTAAGCTAATTTCACAAACTTTTACAGTTGTCATTATTCTTGCAGAGGTTGGTGACTTAGACTCAAACGACTAGCAGCTATAAATCCTGAGGTTTTCGTTATATGAAGATAATATAATAGATAATTAGATTATATAAGAGAAAATATTCTCCAGAAGCACAATAAAATGGACTAAATCGTGAGAAAATAAATTACTGGAAAGGAAAAAAAAAAACAAGACAACATTGAATAAATTTGATCATATCTTCTTATACTGTGGAGTAATTATATATTATCATATTAGATGAGATATATGTTGTTGTTTTTTAAGTAGTATTTATTTTATCACTTCATTTAGGTTTCCTTACCATTAAAACTATAGTGTACTATAGTTTATTTTGCTCAGTTTAATAGTAAAATCTATCTGGTCACTAAGTTTTGTATTTAATTAAGTAATTATATGATTTGAAAAACATACACTGCCGATCAACAGTTTAGAACCGAAACATTTATCTTAATATAATCGAGGATATTTACAAGAAAATAAAGATAGTATTTTGAAAAAAAAAATGACTTAGCAGCTCAAACTTTGGAACTCAATCGAGCTGCTTTGGTAAGAACCTGATAGTCCAGGTTGGTCAAGAAAAACGTCCCAACTTCACAAATTAAACTTTTTTTAATTTAAGGCAATCTCAAGCAATGGTGATGTTTGCCTATGTACACTAATCTAACTCCAACATACTTCTTTTAAAATTATTTTCTAACCTTGATGATAGAAAGAGGTACATTATTTACAACTAAGATGAAAAAATAATTTATTATTTGAAAGTAATAATAATAAATCAGTAAATTAAATAATACGTAGAATATCCATAAAAAAATGAAAAAAATAATAATTAATAACATTTAAAATAGAATGAAAAAATAATAATTGGAGATAAATTAACTAATTATTGGAAGGAGAAGAAAATAAACCATAAATAATAATAAAAATGAATAGGACAAAAAATATTAATATTATCATATGTTTTGCTAAATATTATCATGGCTATTATCGTTGAGTGAAGTATCATGAGAGACCGGCGAACAAAACTAACTTTGAGAACTGTACACTTCTTGGGATACTGTGCCATTTGAGAAGTTTAACAAATCCACTTAAAATGTGAGACGTGTTGTTATTATAAAGTCACTTTCAAATGTAATACAGGAGTGTTTTAATGAAAAAAAGTGCATTTTTATTATGTTTCTCTAAAATCGTATTATTTTATTGTATTAAAATTGCATCAGGAAAATATTTATTATAATTTTTCATTTATTCCTAACTGTACTAATTAAAAAAAAAAGAAGAGGTGGTCTCGAACTTGTGACCATCATTGCGTATATTCAGCTCTAGAGAGTTCTACGGTTGGTCCAGTAAACGCAAATGTACCCTTTCACAATGGACCAGACCTGAATTCCTAAACAAACAACTTCCAAGCGATAGTTATCCCATTAACTCGTCAGTGGATACTTTCAGAAGTAGCTCAAAATCGATTTGACCCACAGACATGTTTGGGAGCAAACATTTGTGAAGGGTTTCTTGAGTAATAGGTTAAAAGCTAACCGGGGTTCCAAACCAAAGCTCTAATTGAAACCTATTTCCAAATCAATTACCCACCATCCAGTAGCGAAGCATAGCCTAATGGACCTGTTTATTTCCACTTAGTAGAAACATAGGAAATTATGCTTCGTTAGTAATCTTTTATACAGGTGCGTCGTCTCCAACTACGGAGATGAGTCATTTTATCTCTTTTAGATAATTATCAAATCCTTTTATAGTACATATTTATCAATTCGTTCAACAAGTAAAAATGTGTGATTGTTGATTATTGTAAATAAAAAAATTAAAATTATTTAAGAAGTCATTTGAAAATTCAGCATTTTAGTCAGACAATTTCATTGAGGATAAGACCTAGTTGATATTGAATATCATTCGATTACTCGATAATATAACAATTTTAATAGACATAGTTATAATAGTTTTTGATAAAATCTAAAAAATATGAAAAATCGATTCCATAAAGTGATACTTCCGGCTAGTCGATTTTATTGTAAACGTTACTTCCTTCAGCTCGAAAAAATATATAAATAAAAGTTTTCTTAAGTAATCCAAACCATGAATCAGCGTTCACAGTTGACCAAAGTCTTAAATTTGCTATTTTAATTCTATAGTCTAATAAATAGTTAAATATTAATAAATTTGAGGCCTTCTTTACTGCGAAAATAAAATAGTATTGTTATTTATTTTTCATTCTATCAAAACATCAAAAATAGTAAATATTTTATCAGATGTTTAAAAGCTATATTTAAGATAATTAAAAATGAAGTAAGCTATTACTAGTAGAAATAATTGGATGATAAAACTTACGGAGGTTGGAAGAAGCGGGTTCAGCTGTAAAAAAATAAAATAAAACAAATTAATAATAAGAATAGGAATACACTAGTACTAAATACTACCTTGATAACTAAAGTTCAATATTAACAATTATAGTTTTGATTAAAACAATTTGTGACTATTCCAATGATTATAGTTCTAACATTAAATATAGCCTTTTTTTTTTTTTTAATATTTATTTATTGCTATTTACAACTGTACATTATAATACATTTAGTAAATCTGATCTAAGTTAAATTGGAGTGTTACAGGC